>NW_010411298.1:16842-28919 GCF_000710305.1 Buceros rhinoceros silvestris | reverse complement strand
AGGGTCTTGAGGAGCATGAAGGGAAAGAAGAGAGCAACAGAAATGAAGGAAGGGCAGAGCACTGCAGAGAGTGTAAATGCACGTGCTCTCCTCCATCATGGGTGATTTTTGAACCATTTCTCTGTTTGCTCTGCACCGTGATTTTGTTGCTTAATTCCTTCGTTCTCCAACAAGCGTTGTCTCTCAGCTCTCTGGTGAGACCCATTCTTGCCTTGCTCTGCCTGATATCAAACTATCTTGGCATTAACTTGAAGGCAAATTGGAATCAATGCAGGTTTTTTTTTTCAAAACTACACAAGGCAAACCAATTTTTATTTTATTTGTTGTTAGTTTGCCTGTTATCAGGACATATCAGTGTTCGTGCTTATCTTGTACCAGAGTGTTTAGCCAGGAAAAAAAAATCCTGAGATTTAAGATCTATTTTGTGCTCCTGTAGACAGAAATAAGCTGTGTTTGTATCTCTGCAATCTGCTAAGCCACAAACGCTCATTTAACACCTGGTGTTTGTTGGGGGCAAGTTAGATCTCAAAGTTATTAGTGTATTTGTATGTACAGTTACTATTTATACAAGTGGGTGTGTTTGTTGTGCACAAGATCACATGTGCGTGTGCGCCTGTATAAATATTCACATGCTCATGCATACGTGAAATCACATACCTCTACAAACTGCTGAATTTAAATAGAATTTTGGATGTAAATGAATTTAAAGTCCAAACTGGTGGTTAGTAACAAGAACTTTTTACATGATCTTTGATACTTTATTGTGCACCGTGTTTTCCCAGATATACAGTGAGGATACCTACCTACAAACAAAACTATTGATTACTTCCTCTGTTAACACATCTCCCATTTCCAGATCTAAAGGGTTTTAAAAGGGCAAAGTATCTCTTTCTATCACTTGTATTGTTGCATTTCTCTTAGACTATAGTCTAGTTCTGACCTTCAGCACAGACTTGGAACTGATAAAGTTCCCATGAAAGACAATATCTGCCTTAAACAGTCTTCAGTCTCTATAAAAGCAAACTCTGAAGGATGTGGAGTACACGGGAGATGGTGATAACAGTACATGTTTGCAGGCAATCTGATCCAGATGTTTGTCTGTGAAGTTTGAGAGAAAGAGTGTAGTGCAAAAGGTGGCTGAAAGATATTAAACACAGCTCACAGTAACGTGCTGTTGCCCCCACATGCCTCTCACACATCTTAGATTGCATCAGAGATAATGCCTATCATTAACTTAGGCTCTCAAGATGTCTTCAAAAGTGGTTGCATGGCTAAGAGGAGAGTTTTCCAAAGGAAGTGCCCATCACACCCACTCATGCTTAGGTTACTGCTGGTGAGAAGATGTACACTGGGGGTGGTAGAGAAGGTGAGTTGGAGATTTAATTTCCAATTCATTCAAGCAGATAAATAAATTAAATAGTAACCACATCTGTATGTGATCTGTGAGATGTCCATTGGAATGGACAAGGGCAAGTGAGCCCTTTTCCACTCTTGCCGCTCCTGCAGTAGAAGGTGTTTCTGCCTCTTCTTCAAATATGCAGAGCAATTTGATCTTCTCACCCAACAGCCTTGCCTCTATCCCTCCACAGAAATTTGCCCTGAAGATGGCATGGTAGGTTGAACAGGTCACTGGGTCATTTCTCACTTCTACTGAGTTTGCTTGGTAAGGTTTTGGTGGCTACAGAAGTGGATTCCATGAGAACCTACTAGAATCTTCCCATATGTCTGACACAGCCAATGCCAGTCAGCTCCAAGACAGACCTGCCACTGTCCAAGGCTGAACCAATCAATGTTGGTGGTAGCGCTCTGTGAGGACTTACTTAAGAAGGGAAAAAAACTGCTGTGGAACAGCAAATGGAAGAGAGGAGTGACAATATGTGAGAAACAACTCTGCAGACACCAAGGTCAGTGAAGAAGGATACAGAGAAGGTGCTCTGAGTGCCACAGTCAGCCAGTGGTGAAGACTGTGGTGAGCCACACTGTGGTCCTCCAGCCCATGACAGTTAACGGTGGAGCAGATATCCACCTGTAGCCCATGGAGCAACCCACATAGGAGCAGGTGGATGCCTGGAGGAGGCTGTGACCCAGTGGAAAGCCTGCACTGGAGCAGGCTCCTGGTAGGACCTGTGGACCTGTGAAGAGAGAGGAGCCCACTCTGACCAGGTTTGCTGGCAGGACTTGTGACCCTCTGGTGGACCCACACTGAGCAGTCTGTCGCAGAAGGACTGCAGCCCCTGGAAGGGACCCACGTGGAGCAGTTCATGAAGAACTGGAGCCCATGGGAAGGACTCACACTGAAGAAATTCATGGAGAACTGTGTCCCATTGTGAGGGACCCCACAGCGGAACAGAGGAAGAGTGAGGAGGAAGAAGTGAAAGAAACAACATTTGATGGACTGACTGCAACCCACATTCTCTGTCCCCCTCTGCTGCTCAGGGGAAGGACATAGAGAGTTTGAGACTGAAGTTGAATCTGGGAAGAAGAGAGGAGTGAGGGGAACGTGTTACAAGATTTGGGTTTATTCTCATTTTCCTACTCTGATTTAATTAGAAATAAATTAAACTAATTTCCCCAAGTCTAGTCTGTTTTGCCCGTGATAGTAATTGATGGGTGATCTCGCTGTCCTCATCTCAACCCACAAGCTGTTCATTGTATTTTCTCTCCCCTGTCCAGCTGAGGAGGGGAGTGATAGAGTGACTTGGTGGACACGCGACATCCAGCCATGGTCAACCCACCCCAGGTACAAGCGATGATATTACTGAGTGACTGGTTCCAGGATATCTCTTTGTTCATTCCTGTTCAGGTGTCCTCTGCAGTGATCTCACCTATGCCTGATGAACTTGAGGCATCTCACCTTCCACAGCCCCTCCAGTTGGGTTTGGTGGACAGGAACGCTCTTCATGTTGTGTTTCTAGAGCTCGCTGTCTCCAAGTAGATGCTGTATTAGCACACTGAAGCTCAGCACAACAATTTAATTATGCAGTGCAGCACTACACTTCCTGAGATGACACAGACTGCTAAGAAAGCAAAATAGAGAGAAAGTGCACACAACCAACCAAGAGGGAGAGAGAAACTCCCCACACTGCCTGCTGTTCAGTCCCCGAGGAGATCTAACTCAGTCTGTAATTGCCGTTCTGGATAGCTTCTGCCCTCAAAACAATTTTCTGCTGGTCTGTTGTTGCTTAGACAGAATCAGTTTGATTTATAGGATGTCATTTTTTCTCCCCGGCCACAGACAAGAGAAAAATATTTGTTGAAAGGCGGTTGCAGCAAGATTTAGTTTTTGTCCGTCTAGCACCAGAGAAGCTTGCTCATGATTTATATTATTTTTTTCCCTTTCCCTTCCTTCCCCTATGTCAAAGAAGAGAATGGGATTAAAGAAACACCATGCTTTGATTAGTCTTTCTGTGTGCTTTGGATCTGTGGTTCACACATGGTGGACCACAGGCTAGGAGGGTTCACCTGATCAAGGCAAACCTGCTCTAGCAGAGAGGTTGAACTAGATGATCCCCAGAGGTCCCTTTCAACCCCTACTATTCTGTGGTTCTGTGATTCAGAGATGTCCCAAGAGTGTTGTAGATGGACAGTATACAAAGAGCATCTCAGCATCTCTTAAGTAAAATGTACCAGACACTACAAAGGGTTTTATTTTTTTCCTTTTTTTTCCCCGCGAAGATAACATGCATTGGAGTTTTGTTTTGCTTTATTTTCTTCTGGCGTGCTTCCATGTACAGAAATACACACACAGACATATTACACCTTCCAGAATCTCCTTCAGGCTTGTTTTGTTGCTCTCCTGGCTGCTTGTTGCAGAGTAGATGGTGGGGCAGAATGAGACCTCACTTGCAGAATTCAGCTTCTCCTGAAGATTGAGTCAGCTATTAATTTAAAGGCTGATTTGCAGTCCTTTGAAAACATGGATGGATGGTTTGTGAGTGTGCACAAAAGTACATGTGCTAAATCGGGTAGACCACTGAAACTTCTGATCCCATTTTTTATACAAACCTAAGGCAAACGTTCTTAGAAATGAGTGTGACTCTTCCCTTGAGGACCTGAGCTGACATCGATAAAGGATGCTGGGTCTGGCTAAATGTGAGAAAGAAATTATTGACAGCACGTGCTTGTTCTGTGTCCTTTTGAGGAGAGCATGTTTCCCTGCTCTGGTTTGTTTAACGCCGTTCTTGTGGCTGGAATACAGAAGTGTCCTTAGGATATCATTAAGGTCAGGGCTATGTTAGAAGTTTTCAGTGTGGATAAATCTTCACCCCCCTAAGCATGAGAGCAGAAGCGAGAGGAGGTTTACTTATTTGCTGTCTTGGCAAAGACCTCAGTAATATTCCTTCCATGGGGAAATGGGCTGCTGGGATTTATGATTAGGTTGTTCCCATCTTGGTAACAATGTCTGGGTTTTACAACCCAACTTGCTCCCAGATTAATTTTAAAATTGTTGGAGTTATGGTCTTGTTAAAGTAAAAAATGGGAAATGGAAATTTCAAGTTTATCTGCAAAATCATATTTTCAACCGTTTCTGTGCCAGAGTTGCAATTTCAGATTTTTTTCCGAAATCTCAGTACTTTGCAGTGACATTATTCACTTTCCGAGTCAGGTTGAATGACTCGAATAGTCCTGCCGTTTTAACCTGCTACTTCCTATTAAGAAGTTTCCAAACTAACTTTTTCTAGTGAGAGTTAATCCTCCAGATCTTTAGGGTTCCAAACTCTCATTTCGCTTTTTCTCATCTGCATGGCTTGTTTAGTGGCACTTCTCTGCTTTTTTTTGTCATCATTAGCTACTGTCATTTCTTCTTGCCATCTCTGCTATTGATGTTGACCAACTTAATTCTTTTTGTTCCAGCATGGATGACATTAAATCTGATCTACTAACCTAACAATGGATTTGTATGAAACAATTTTAATCTGTCTCCCTCTTGCTGCAGAATGCAGTGAGTGAATTGTTGCTGGACAAGAAAGGCTGGTGTTGACTGAGACCCGAGAACCCCCAGCCTAGTGAGCTGGCAGGGAGGCAGCGTTTTTGGAACGGTGGCTGGCTGTTCTAGTCCTGGTTTCTGTGGAGTCAAAGAGATTTATGAGGAGCGATATTTCACCGTGAATTCCATAGAGTATGTGGAAATGGTGGATACCAAAGGCGATCTGATTTTGCTAACAAACTTTGATACCTGGCAAGTTCAGTGGTACTTCATGATAGATCTGACCTGGCAGGAAGGAACAGGAACATAGCTCCCAGGTATATTCCATTATGGAAGGGCTTTGTTTCTGGCTATTTTTCTTTCTTCTATTTTTACTTTTTATTTGCTTACCTATATCAGGAACTTTGAAACTTCATATTGCCAGGTTAAATTATTCAATAGATTACTTGCTTCGGGTCAGATTGCATTGTGCTCTGCGCTTTACAATTCACCCTTGTTTGTTTTTCCTTAAATACAGTCGTCACATTTTTTCCTTCCTAACAACTCAGCAGCTGGCTTTAACTAATGTATACTTGCTAAACAATAATTGTGAGGGTTGTTACACTGTTCTGAAAAAGATTTGTGCTCTGCAGCAGCCGACGGCTGTTTGGTCCCATGTACCTGGATATAAATGGCAAATCTGAATCAGGACTGTTCATACACAGCACTGCATTTTCCTTCTCATTCTTCCCTTCTAGTCGTAACATCTCCAGGGATGACAGCCCAACCCCCTGCAGTTAAATTAGCTGAGAAGGATCCTATGAGAAGTCAATATGCCATCTGATCTTTCTCAGATCAATTGCCCACTTGTTTTATCCCAATGGAAGTACTTGGGGCAGGGTGGGGGGATGTTAATGTATTGCAATAAGCTCTATCGGACCAAATGTGTGGATAAAAATATGTTAATGAGTTTGAAGCTACCTTCACTTAAAGTGCTGTAAAAGAAGCAGAACAAAATATAACGGACTGAAGGGTAGAAAGAATTTTGTTTATGTTGCAAGTAACAGAAACCAAAGACTAATGTCAGTAGCAATTTAGCCAAGGGAGGCAAACAAGCATTCTGGGCTTTTTTAGTATTATTATTTCTTTGTTTAATTTTTCCTTAATCATCTTTTACTAAGCAGTTAAATGAGAGCAGAACCACACATTAAATTCTCAATTCTTCGTATTTTATTAAACTTCAGCTTTCTCCTTTCAAAGATTTCTACAAAAAGCACCCAAAACACCCCGCTCAAAAAAATCACAAGTAATTTCTCCCCATTTCCTGGCAAGTATTTACTACCACAGCGCTCAAGTGAAATCTCAAGTAACTTAAACTTCATTGTTTCTACAAAATATTCCGCAGTATTTACAAGTTATGAATAATACCATGCATAATTAAAGCTTCATTGTACTCGACAAGTGATTGAATTAAGTGCATTTTGTAATGCATCATCCAGTCTTTGGTTGAGGGTTTTGTTTTTTGTTTTATTACGATTTCTCACAGCTTTTTAAACCTTTTGTTTCTCCTACTGCTTCAGTTATTCGAAAATTTTGTATATTGTAGAATTCACAATGGGACTCCCAAGCTTCATTTCAAATTAACTCTGTTCTATTGCATTATATGATTAAGTGTCATGCCACTTACATTCTCATAACAGACTTCAGTAGAAGGGCTCAGGTCCATTTTGCACCATTTTTCTGAAGCTGCCAGTAGGGAAGCTGAGTTCTTTAGAAGAACGCCTTAGAAATCATCCAAAGTGGAGTCTCCTGGTACAAGGGATACACGGATATATGGTTGGCCAGGCCCTCTGTGGAGTCTCCATCCTTGGAGATATGCAAAACCCAGTGGACGGGCCCTGAAGAACCTGCTTTGATTGACTGCTCTGAGAAGGGATATTGGACTGAACGATTTCCAGAGGTTCCTGCCAACCTCAATGTTTCTGTTATTCCCTGATTAGTACAACAAAATGCATCCTGTTTGAGTGTCTTTATTTTCTGTGCTCTGCTCACGTTGCCTCGGCAGTAGTGCATTTAGCAGATCTCTATTATTATGCCTATTATTGCTAGATTAATTCTTTTTATGAGAGACAGTGCCATATGAAGTCAACATATGCTCACATTTGCTCTTGTATATGGCAAGTGTTCAGATATGCAACAAACACACAAGCAATTTACTGCGTTTTAACTGAGAAAAATTTCAGTGCTGAACCTTGGTACTCTTTAACACTAGAAAGTATATAAATGAATCTATTTGTCAAGTAGGTCTTTCCTTTTTACCTTACCAATAAGGAGATTTCAAATTCAGTGAGTTTTTCATCATATCTTCATCAGTTTATGAGTAGTATTTTATCAGAGGGATGCTATGCTGAAAGATGGGCTCTTTCCTACGTAAGAATCTACACTCTGGGATGAATGGCCTGCATCAACAACTTTTTTAGAAAGAGGAGGGTTTGCTGCTGTTGGTTTTATTGTTGTGTTTTCTCTCTTAGACCTCCACAGTTCTGAAAAGCAGCCATATAATCTGATCATTCTACTTGCTTCTTATGGAAAGCCTGAGTCAGCTGGCTGACTCAGTTCCAGAAAATCATGGCTTTAAGGGGATTTTTTATTTACCGTGGGAGCATTATACCTTTTTCTTTTAATTCTACACAGACAAAGTTTTCTGGTTTTGTTTTATTTTTTTTTTACTTCACAAAGCTTGATTATAGAACATGCCTTTTATACTTGGATATTACCCATTCATCATTGATGTTAGACTTTCTGTCTTTTCAGAGCGACATGTTGGATGTGAACCAGATCATTAAAGACCTGGCCTCCATGGTGCATGAGCAAGGAGACGCAATAGGTGGGTATCACATTTAAACTGTGGGCTTTATTAACCTGCTGCACCGTTCCACTGTGATGTTGTGTGGTCCCTCACGAGCAGCTGTTTTTTGATGCGGTGATTTCGAGCTTTTTGTGCATCCAGTGATGTTCTGATCTGACAAGCTGCCCTGTGCAGTAGGGTTCTTATATTGAGCATAGGTCGCTGGTATATTTAGCAAAAAATAGAATTCACAGGAAGATTAATCCATTCCCTTTTGACTGTAAAAAGGAAGCTGGAGAATATATAACATTAACTGGAAAGGAATCCAATTCTTCCTTTCTACCTGGAACTGTAATTAAAAAACAATAGTAGTAGCAATTATCGTTACGCTCATTGATAGTGGTGGAGAATATTAAGCAGCTGCTTCTCCTAAATGGAATTTTCTTTCCACATTGCAGGGTGTGTCTGATTAAATTTACAGCAGCCTAACATCATGACATGCTCACATACATAGTCTGAAGTTTCTGCCAAATAGTTGACCTCCTCTTGCTACAGCTACAAGTGGCTAGGAGTGTGGTGGAGAAAACTTGGGAAAAGAAATGAGAGTATTACCTCCAAGAGCAGCGCATCACTGACAGCCACCACTTTTTGTGAATACAGAGATAAGACACAGTAGATCAGACCCTTTTAAATTGCCTTTGACCCTTGTCTGTTACTGCTTTCTGATGCAACTGAGAATAATCAGACTTTTTTTTCTGTATATCTTATTTTATGAATGTTTGATAATATTGTGCAGTGCTCCAGAAGCAACTGTCTAATTCCAAATTTGAGAGCTAATAAAGCCATGTTGAGAGTCCTAAACTCAGAGGATCAAGATTTGTGGGGATGTTTCCAACCTGCAGTGCTCAGCTGGAGTTCTCGCTGGAGCTCCTGAGAGATGGATCAAGTCCTAACATGGTCATATGCAGATCGTAAAAGGAGAAACTCTTCTCTGCTGTTTATTCATTGCTCTAGATTTCTTTGCCAAGCTCATACCCTTGCAAGTTTTCATTAGCATAAGACACCTCCTTTCACACGGAAATGAGCCAGCTGTATCTCACTGAGAAACATCACTTAGGTTCACAGGTGCGGAAAAAATCAAGATATCTAAACCCAACTTATTAGTATTTCTTTCTTTTTGTTCTTTCTTTTTTTTCCTTCCTTCCTTTCTTTCTTTCTTTCTTTCTTTCTTTCTTTCTTTCTTTCTTTCTTTCTTTCTTTCTTTCTTTCTTTTCTTATTTATGCTTGTTCAGAAGCTCATTTTTGTACATGAATAACTTTGGAGCCTGATCCATCTCCTAAAAGCACATTAGATGCTAATGCCTTGAGGGACATGACAACATACATCAGCTAGCTTCAAGATCCTTGTAACTCCTTTTATTAAGGCAATATTTATTATTTCAAGATGTTGCCCATGCATAGGAGTGAACCCAGTATTAACTTGCCTGTGAGAAACAGTTAGACATAGTAGGATGTTTTGTCTTTGAGCCAGCTTAAGGTTTTTGCTTTTATATCTGACAAATTCTTTCTTCTTCTTGTTTCACCGCAGTAGATTTTCAATGGTTTCTTTAGGATTATATTTTCAACCTGGGAGCCAGTTAAGGTATCTTCCCAATCAATTGCTGTTTGTCTTTTGGCACTCATATTACGCAGAAGTAAGTGAGATTAAGAATCAGGAGGTAAAGGCAGTTGAAGACCCCACAATAAAAATTTCAAAGCAATAATAATAAAAGACTACTCTCTTGGCATTTTTTTAAAATACTTTTCACTTACATGCTTGAAACGAAACCTCTGTGTGTGCTTATTTAGAAAACACATGGAAAAATACATATCCAGGGAATATGAGGTGCCCCACTCAACAAAATGCTCCCAGGGCTGTAGAGCAAACCACTCTCTGGTTCATCTTGGCTGGAGCTCATTAATGGGAAGAGCTTGTGTGGTCTATGCATGACACAGGAAGAGTAACCCATACTTTTTCCAAAAACCTAGAAGTAGTTTTGCTGGCATGTGGGTCAGCTCCTTAATGAACACATCCATAACACTCCCTAGGGCAGAAAGCAATTTCTGTCATGCAAGGAGGAAATAAATAAGGGGAAATGCAGACTCAGGGCAGCATGTCTCTCTTATTTTTCGTCTTTTGCAAATAAAGTCCATGCCTGTGTTCCTAGTCATGGCAACTCTTTGATACGAATATTTAATTAAGCATTACTGTGTCACTGAGTCCGAGCTCTCGACACCAAAAGTGACCTAGGTTATCTTTATCTAAACTGCTTTATTTCAGTTTTCACCACTAATATCACTGTTTGAAGCTCCATCATATTTCTCAAAGCCACTAGATAAAAAACCTATGTTTTTCTGAAAACATTTTATATTTTTAAAAGTCATGTTTCTTCTTCAGTTGGACACTTTTAGAACCAGCCTTCTGCCAGTGTAACCTCCCCAACTCCCTAAAATGAGAAAGTGTCCCAAGATCATGTACCGGCCACCCATTTTAAGATTGAAACAGCAGCGGAGACACAGCAACTGGTTTAGCAGTCCTCTACCTCTTTGCACAGACCAAGTGAATACAAATAAATGTTCACACAGCAAATCCACTTGCTGGAAGAAGACCCCACCGCATCAAACAAAAGAATTCCTCACATTTTCTTCCATTACTTACCCAGGTTTAGATCTTTCATTTCACTCTTGAAGTCTGGGCATTTTATATATGAAACTAACAGGGTGAAGAAATTTCATAACAGGATCTAAAGAAGTGGGTACTCCCTGACTTTCCAAACATAACTACGTGGTATCTGTTAGGCTAGAGCCCACAGACCTGACAAGCCAAGCATAAACACGGCAGCTGGTGCTTTCTTTCAGTCTTGGAGTAACTTCTTGATGGGGTCAATATATTCATTCCTTGAGCAACGTTGATATTCACTGACACACCACATTGTCACTTACTGCCTAATAACAATAATTATAAACTTCCTGCAGAGTAAAATATATGTGCACGAATGTAAATTTGTTGCTTATTTTGGCAGCTTTTGAATGTGGGAGGATTTTTTTTAATTTTGGGTTGGTTTTATTCTTTCCTGGGAAATCAGGTCAGCTTTGTTGCCTCTTTTGTCATTGTTGCCTTTCTGACCTGAAGGCTGGTTGAACACTTAGACCCTGTCAAGAGGACCCATTGGCACCCTTCCACATATGTCCAGCTCCAGCCTGACTGCCTGAACTGCACAGCCAAGAGTCTGTTGTCAGATGCGCTAATGCAAACGGAGCTGGGAAATCATTCAACTGGATCCTTAACTAAACTCTCCTGAGTTATGTGTCTCGGTTGGGACATCTGCAGAAAATTAACACATCTTGAGAATAGTCCCTGAATACCTGAATGTAACAGCTTTAATATCTATGTTCAGTTGAATGGGGTCTGCAATGTCTCTCATTTGGTTAAGTTTCCTAAGTGATCTCAGAGGAGGCTGTTCTGTGAATGGGTACATTTATGTTCTTACTGGCTCCTGATGAATTGGGAAATCTTCTGTTGTCTCTCTTGCTTTCAGCCACTTGTTGAGACATGGAGATTCATGTCAGTACAGAGCACAGCCCGTGTAGGAAGGGTGCACTGGGGTATTTCTGAATCAGGGATAATCACAGAATCATCTGGTTAAAAGAGACCTTTAAGATCACCAAGTCCAATCATACACCCAGCACTGCCAGGGTCCCTAAACCATGTCCCTCAGCACCACATCTACACATCTTTTAGACATTTCCAGGGATGGGGACTCCACCAGTGCCCTGGGCAGATTGTTCCAATGCTTCACAACCCTTTTGGTGAAGAAATTTTCCTAATATCCAACCTGAACCTCTTCTGGCACAACTTGAGGCCACTTCCTCTTGTCCTGTTACTTGTCACATGGGAGAAGAGACCAACCGCCACCTCACTACAACCTCCTTTCAAGTAGTTGCAGAGAGCAATAAGATATCCCCTGAGCCTCCTCCAGGCTAAACAGCCCCAGTTCCCTCAGCAGCTCCTCATAAGACTTACTCTCCAGATCCTTCACCAGCTTTCTTCCTCTTCTTTGGACACGCTCCAGCACCTCACTGTCCTTTTTTCGAGTGAGGGACCCAAAGCTGGACACAGTATTCAAGGTGTGGCCTAACCGGTGCTGAGTACAGGGGGACAATTGCTTCCCTACTCCTGCTGGTGACACTATTTACAATCCAGGATGCCATTGGCCTTCTTGGCCACCTGGGCACACTGCTGGCTCAGTCAAACAGCATCCTTTTCTGCTGTGCAGCTTTCCA
>NW_010411298.1:11586-16545 GCF_000710305.1 Buceros rhinoceros silvestris | reverse complement strand
TTTCCTGCGCTGCCTCTCCCCACCCTCTCTTTCCCAAGCCTCTACTGTTGCAGGGGGTTGTTGTGGCCTTATTGGACTTCAAACCTCATATTGAACTCAGCCCCTCGATCCAGCCTGTGCAGATCCCTCTGTAGAGCCTCCTGACCTTCAAGCAGATTGACACACCCAACCAACTTGGTGTCATTTACAAACTTACTGAGGGTGCACTCAATCTCCTCACCCAGATCATTGATAATGATGTTGAAGAGGACAGGTCCCAAATATGAACCCTGGGGGACACCACTTGTGACCAGCCGCCAACAGGACTTAATCTATTCCATTTTCTACTTCCTTCCCAAGAAATTTCCAGTTTCGTTGTGTATCCTGCCTGTATGCCCTGTCATCAGTTTGTTGTTCTGCTAAGTCTAATGAGGCTTTATCATAAACCACCCCAGCTGCTGAAATTCTGTAGAATTACTGCCCTTAATTGCCTTGTTGAAAAGAATTTCAAGGTCACAGTGTTTCATATACTACTGCCCTTGCTTACGTCTTTATCTGGACTGCAGCAGTGGTGGCCTCCACCATGACTTTTCACAGGTCCTTGGCTTGAGGCAGCACTGAAGAATCTGTAAGGTGCTTGGTTTCATGTTAGGCAGAGTTGATGACCACTGCAGCAACTGAATTATTGGAGTCAGGTGGGGGCTATGATGGTCTCTGACCAACTCATTTTACTCAAGATGATAGGCAGCACAAAAAATGGACAAGGTTTTCTGTACAAGACAGACATGGACCTGTTGGAGAAGGTCCAGCGAAAGACCACAAAAATAATCAGAGGGATGGAACACCTCTGCTGTGAAGAAAGGCTGAGATTGTTGGAGGTGGTCAGCCTGCAGAAGAGAAGGCTCCAGGGATACCTTTATTGTGGCCTTCTGGTACTTAAAGGGGACTACAAGAAAGGCTTTTGAGCAATGCCTGTTGTGCCTGGACAAGGGGTGATGGTTTAAAACGAAAAAAGGGGATATTTAGACTAGATATAAAGAACAAATTTTTGCACTGAGGGTGGTGAAACACTGGCCCAGATTGCCCAAAGAGGTGGTAGATGCCCCATCCCTTGAAATATTCCAGGTCAGATTGGATGGGCTCTGAGCAACCTGTTCTAGTTGCAGATGTCCCTGCTGACTGCAGGGGCATTGGACCAGATGACCTTTAAATGTCCTTCCCAACCCAAACCTGTCTCACCTCACATGGTGGGTTGTGAGAGAGGTGACCTTTTGTGATCCCCTGCAAGGTGTACCGACTAAGCAGCCAGTCTCTGCTTGGCAGAACCACAAAGTTGGCAGTCACAAAAATGACGCAGAGGAACAATATAACACAACTTTACTTAAACCAATAGGCCAGATAACACTGGCTAAACCCAATGTGGGTATCGGATAAAGCATTTAGGCAAAATCAAATGGTTTTAACAACGATGATTTGTCATTGGCATGAACTAGAGCACTGGTGTAGGAAAGAGAAGATAAGAGAAGAAAGAAAAGAAAAGAGAAGGAAAAATAAGAGGATAGAGAAAGTTTCACCACCCTTGGAATTGTCTTCGGTGATGCTTGTCCTTGCCCAGCAGGGTCCACTGTCGATCTCGGGTTCCTCTGGTGGTGAGGGTCACTCGTGCATCGACCCTACCTGCTGGGGTCTCATCCTTTATAGGACTCAGTTCCTCAGCTGAGCGGGTGCGGTTGCTCCTTCTGGACGATTCCAGAAACGGGTCTGGGGTCCCAGGACGTGCACAACTGAATGAGGCCAGGGTTTCTGGTGGGCTTTGCCCCCTGCACTGCCATGACCACAGTGACCCCTGATGCCTGCACATGTGCAGTAACAAACCTCTGAACTTGGGAGGGGGCATCACCTCGCAACAGGTTCTACCCCTCCTCCAAGACGATGGGACTGGCGTCTCCAAGGCAGGGAGCTGGCATGGGGCAGGAGCTGCTCCCCAGAGCCAGGCAGTCCAAGTTAACATGACAAAGCAGCACGTGTCTGAAAACAATTGTTTAAGGCATCATACCTAACGTCAGTCGATCAGCAAACCATTCTACGATTCTCCGATCCTCTGAATTTCCTGTTCCTGTTGTCTCTGTGTTTTTCTGTCTTCCTTTGTGGTATGTGGACTGTTACATTTAGCTCTAGTACTCGCAGTGTTGGTATGGCAGCACAGGATGGTTTATAAGGAAAAGAATAATGGGTGACTCTACACTTGCAAATTTACTAATGCCTGAAGGTTTGTCTGCTGTTCTGTATTTGAACCTCAAATGTGTTTTGGGCCAGTATTCTCGCAGTTAATGAGCCAGCTAATTTTGTACAAGAAACAAAGCTCTTCCTTTTATTGCCACCAGTAGGATTCTTCTCACACCAATTTATCCCTAGTAATTTTGGGGAAGTTGGAACTGCCATGCTTTCAATTTCTAGTAATGCGGCAATTGAGCAGTAAATGTCGTAAACACAGAAGCTGCCCAGGTGGTTGGTTTATTTCTGCTGGGAGGTGTTACACTCCGCCACAGTCAGATTGTGCTTGAGAGGCCGTAGCTTGAGAGGATTAGGTAAATCAAATGAGCCATGTAAAGCAAAAGGAGCCAAGCAAGTTGTAAATACCAGTGACTTTGTAGGTAAAATATATGATCTGTCAAAGACAGCAAGTAGAAATAAAGTATAATAGTTTCTATGAATCAACACCCCCATCATCCTCATTTATTTTTTTGACAAACTCAGACTGGCGCTTCTTGCATCAGCTGACCAAGCTTATGCACTCAATAGCATCAACTGGGTGATGGCAGGTGAGTGTCAGGTTAACTGCAGACAAATGTGGACTTCTGAAAAATGTCGCATGCAAATTAAATTAAGGCATTTATAGAAACTGTGTCAATTCATGAGCTGGATTTGGAAAAACAAATGCAATTTTTTTTTTTGTCATTTAAAAGAAACATGTTTGAGTGCAGTTTGAAATAATAGTTTGACTTGGATGACTCAGAGAATTTAAAAAAATCACTGAGTTTGCTTCACAAGGAGAAAGAAAGAGTATGTTACAGTTGAGGAGCAGGAATTTTCCAATCAAGGCTAGACTGAGTGCTGGTTTGCTCTTTAAATTACTTTCAGAGATTATTTTAGGAAAAAAATCTGTCATGTCCATTAATTTCTGTGTAAAAAATATCTTACTGAAATACCTTTTTATCAGAAAAAATAGGAAAGAGAAAAAAGAGTGGATTGGGTCTATTGCCACGATCCTCCCATGTACAAATTCTGTGGGATTAAATCTATCACCTTGGATTACCTAAAACCATATGAGAGCATCATATGGGAACTGTGGATATCTCAGGTAGGTAGCTGGAAGTGTGCAGCAGATAATGAGGGCAGGAGCCATACCACGCACCCTGAGGAACCCTGCTGGTTCTTCTCCTGTGGTAAATATCAGTAATTTGAGACCACTTGTCTTCGTATGAATGAATGGTAAATGGCTTTGTATCTGCTAAAGTGGTAATATTTCTGCACTCTGACATTTAGCACAGAGCAAATGATATGAGGTACCTTATTCTCTGGTCAGATGTGCTATTTTCCATTCGATATACGTAGGACAACGTCTGAATTTTAAATCCCTGCAAGATGTATCCTGGCAGGCATGGCAAACCTCTGGCAGGGCAATACCATTTCTCAATGCATACATATGTAGCAGATACTTGACATTTCTGAGATGCATTTCAAGGACAGTATAAATCACTCAGGAGCTGAATTGTTGTAAATTTATACCGGTGTTCGGCCATTGCCTTGTAGCCACTTCTATTCATACAGTCTAGGACTTCGGGCTCTTGGCTGAAGAAAACCAGCAGCAAAAGCTGGTTATGACATTTTAGGATAGTTTAAATAGTCTTTCCAGGCCTTCCTGAAAAATTAGGGTGAGTGGTTGTTCAGTGCCTCAATCCTTACCTCTGAGGGTCATGGTGTGTTGCCATCTGGAAGAATTAGAGCTCTGCTAAAATCAAATAGAAAGCCGGGTTCTATCTGCCTTTTGTTGGAAGTAATAACCGCAGCTCCTGATGACTCATGGAGCAGCAAATTGTATTTCATTCACCAGTCTAAGCCAGTGTGACCCATTTAGCTTTAGTTTAGCATACAGACAAGATTATTTTATAAATCCTCTCGTGTGTGGAATTTGTGACTTGACGTTTACGCTGAAGTTTGCAAATGACTAACCCTAAGCCATTTTAAACTTCACTCTGGAAGAACTGCCGTAGTTTTCCTTCCCCTTAACATCCACTTTTACTCACGGAATGACACTCAAAACTCTCCAAGTACATGGCAACTAGATTGGGCAAAATTCATTTTCATGCTGAAAGCAATTTCACTCTAAACCTGGCTTTTAATTAGGAAAAAAACTTTATACGTTACCAAAACACTCTTTTATTATTATTATTGTGCTTCTCAGCATGTAATGCTGATTATTTTTAGCCAGAAGTTCTAGTGATAAAAGAGGGTTAAGCTTATTAAAATGCTGAAGAAAAAAAAGCAGCATACTATGAAACCTGAAGGGGCCTGTTTTGGTTACTGCCAAGTGGGAGCTTTTAAAAATTCTCATTCACAAACTCTCCTTCCTGCCTTTCACACAGTTTTTCTGAAAATGCTGCCTTGTGAAATCAGTCCATTGTTGCTGCTACAAAAACTCAGGTCCTGTGGGCGATTCCTTGATAGGCTGGGACAAAAACTCCAGCCCCTGCGCCTCCAGTAATTTCACATACGAGAGTCCTGTTGGTCGTTAGTAGGGCTCGATCTCAGAAGAGAGGTAAATAGGGTTGAACAACAACTTTTGGGGTCTTCCTGATTTCTGGCTCTGTGTGACAAGTGTACCATAAAATCATATCAAATTGCATCTGAAAGCTGCTTAGCTTTGTCGCCTTCGCCTCTCCTATTGAAAAGATGTGTTTTAGCTGGAAAATTAGAAAT
>NW_010411298.1:5004-11524 GCF_000710305.1 Buceros rhinoceros silvestris | reverse complement strand
AGAAATCTTGCCCTAATTCCTCGGTGCATTTGTTTGCAAGCACCATCTGCTTTGGTGAAGCCCTGTCCCCTAGTTTAATAAAATGGTGATCATGTCGCCTTAAGGTTTTTGTTTGTTTTCAGACTGTCCCGTAAATTTGTCATTACAGCCTGAGGACAGATAACTGTCGTGGGATTCAGGGTTTTTGGAAATCCCCAGACTCAGGACTGGTTTTTCTCATCTATTTGAGAACAGAGTCACTGTCTCTTCAGACCAAAGCCAAAGAGAAATGAAAAGGCAGACCCTCCAATCAGGCTTTTTCAGTCTACTCAAGTTCCTACCACCCCTCTGGAAATACCAGTCTCTCCATACCCAAGCAAGGTACCTTGGCAAGAACCCTGAAAATCATCAAGGTGAAGCGGTGAACCATCACCAGCGGTCAGCAAAGTTGCACTGAATAACCTGAGTAACACATTCGTAATTGACTTACCAACATTATTTACTTAATGCTTACTTTCTTGTGATTTGACCCAAATTCTCTTTCCTTCCCTTGCTTTCCTGTGTGGTATTTCAGGAGAAATATCTAGTTAAACTGTGTTACGTGTTCGTGTCTCATTTTGTAGAGTTTTAGAGCTGTCTTGGTAGTTTTGTGTTTGGTTTAGATTTTCCCCTGTGTCTCAGGTTTACAAGTTGCTTCAAAAAATGTTTTAAATGAGAGATTTGCTGATTCCAAGGCTGGTATTGCCCCATTAGGAGAACAAATGAGCAGAAACAGTGCCACCAGGGTCCAGCCTCCTCCTGTAACATCACATCAACTCACACAGGACATGCAGCATACATCAATCCTACTTGTGAAAGCCTGTGCTGGGAAAAATGTTTATGATGTTTGCAAAACCCAGTGCATAACATATGATAAGCCCATTCCATCAGTGCTAAGAGGGTGTTCACAGTGTTTAATCTTATCTAATGAAGTCAAATCTCCTTAGGCCCCCCTGCAGGCAGCGGAAAGCACTAGGTTCCTCTGGAGGGCCATTTAAGGAAGCTAAATTAAGCTGCTTCTGTGTTTTCCCCCTGCCCCAAGAGGAGCACAGACAGATTACTCTCATTTTAGGTGGATATCTTTCGTAAAAATCTGCTCTGTAGCTCTTCTATGCCTAAATAATTAATTTTCTGAGGACAAGCCAGCCTTTTAAGAGTCCCTGCACTAAGGTCCTGGGAAACAACAGATACATGAGCAAGTTCTGTCACTTTGATTGGGCAGTTGTGAAGGCATTCGGATGGCTGCCCCCACCCCTTCCAAATCT
This sequence comes from Buceros rhinoceros silvestris, assembly GCF_000710305.1. Classification (NCBI taxonomy): domain Eukaryota; kingdom Metazoa; phylum Chordata; class Aves; order Bucerotiformes; family Bucerotidae; genus Buceros; species Buceros rhinoceros. The sequence goes on along the minus strand of NW_010411298.1, from coordinate 10,241 downwards.
CCCAAATTCCCCCTCCCTTCCAAACGCCATCACAAAGTAGCTTAAAACATGGAAATGCTTCTAAAATTATCAGGTCTCAAAGCAGAATTCATTCGTAGTTTTGGTTCTGTGTTTCTACCTGGTATTTTCTTCTTTTCTCCTTATCCTAACGTGTGTCATGGCTTGGCTGTAGGAAATCTGAGGCATGTTGGAGCCTTGAATGGTCAGGATCTGGATTTCAACTTATGCAAACTGGTGGTGTCCCAGTGGCCAGTTCTTATGGACTTCCACAGAACACATAGAATTTTTTTTAGGCAAAACCAATCTGGTGAGTGACAAGCGATGATGACTCACCGTCTGGGTGAGTGACAAGCTGATGTATCCTGTCAGTGTTAATGACTTTTAAATCTCTGCCTTCTGCCCTGTCATTTCCATATGAAGAGAGGCCCCTTTACACAGTGCTGGAGATTGGGCTGAGGTTTGTACTGGCCAATTACGCAGCACCGTCTTAACAAGCAAACACAGAAAGAAAGCAGGCCCCTGTCCTACAGAGACAGTCTAGCTCACAGATCTACCACTTCCCAGCTATTTCTCAGTTCTAGAGAGGTAGGGATTTTTGAGAAAACCTCAAATATCCCTCTACTCCTATAAAACATGTGTAATGACCAATTAGGGATTTGTGGGACAAACTCAGAGTCTATCTGGAAGGACAGCGGTACCAGGAGTTGGGGCATCTCTTCTTTTGAAAACTGGAGTGTGATACCAATTGACAGTGATAGTACCGTCACTAGATAGAACCTCACTATTATCAAGTGACAGGTTGAAATCTGTCTACCATGTTTCATTCACAAGAAACACCTTGTTTTTCAGACTCACCTGTTTGAGGTAAACCCTGGGTAGATCCACTCGCATGGTAAAAACGCTGCTCACTGCAGTGTGCTGTTTGCTATTCGTGTTTCCGTTCATCATTTTTGGTGATTGGACATCATTACTTTCCACTGCTATTGAACATAAAAATCTGATTGATCCCTCAGCAAAATGCCATGCTGGAAGTAAACACTTCAAGGTTGTCACATCAATGTGTGGGTACATGGGTGTGGATGCAGCTTTTCTAAGGCTCTGTGGAAGAATATTTGGTATTTTTTCATGGACAGAGGTTGAGTTCCTTAGAAACCTTTTGATCTCTTCCTGCTCAGCTCTGAGTGCAACTAAAGCATTTGGAGAGAGGTCAGTGTTTCCAAGTGTTAAGCTGAAGTTTATTCATTCCATGGTTCTATTGGTTTGTGGTTTCTTGGCTCTTTTGTTTCGTTTTCTAATCCGCATTGTCAGAAAGGCATAATGACATTAACAGGCTTGCAGCACTGTTTCACTTTAAAATGGCAAAACCTGAACATAATCACTTTCCACAGTTTTTCTGCAAACCCTCATTTCTTCACCCATCACAAAAGTGGCTGGACTAATTAATGTTCTTTCCTTCAAATCCGAAAGAATAAATTACTTAAATCTTCTGTGGCATGTCTTAATCCAGCTCCTAATACCATCAGTTGAAGAATTTCCATTAATTTTATTAAGGATTAGAGAAATCCCTGGAACCTTTTCTCGAACTTCTATCTGCGGTTGAATTCCTCTTGATGATTTTCGCATGCTCCATAGTGTCATATCTGCTCAAAAACACACTGAAGCAAATCAGCTGCACATACTCTTCTGTTGTGGCCAGAAATTATTGGGTGCTCATCTCTTAGGCAACAAGCTGGTCAAGATGTCTAAGATTTCTGCTGGAAACACAAACCTTTATTCACAGGGTTTTTTTTGTTCCATCAATGTCCTGCTTTCTAAGTGCAGCTCTGGAGTCAAAGTTAATACTTGTCTTTGTTGGAAGTGGGGAGCTGCCAGCTACAGTGTGTAGCTGATAAATTTTCTTTTCTAGTCTCATTTTGTTTCCTCACTTCCTCATTTTGGTCCTCCAGCTTCCCCCACCATCAGACCTAGCAATCTAGGGTAAGATTCTTTTCCTTTAATTTTAGGCACCAGCAATGCTTCTCAATCTGAGCCATCCGTACAGACCTTCCTTGCAGTTTGGAAATGTGATCCAGGAGTTTAGGTTGTGACTCGTCTAATCCGATCAGCAGCAGGCAGCAGCTGTAGAATGGGACAAATTGCACACGATGGACTTGGTCACTGTGTGTTGCAGTAGTGTCTGTGGTGACTTGCTCAAGTGCAGACACCTGGAGGTGGTCAATAACCTCCATATACTCAGATGAATCTTATCCCTGAGCTCTAATATTGAGATAATTTCAGATAAAATCTGCCATGACCCTTCTGTAATTTAACTGTAATCTAGTATATCTACCAGTCTGGAGCTGCTTTCCTTTGAATTCCCTGTTAGTCTTAATGGGGTTTAGTGGGAATGGGATGAGCTGCTGATCTCCACCCTGCCTGGTCATGGAGAGCTGTCAAGCGTACCGATGGGTTCGGTGTTCATCAAAATGGGTGGTTTCTATTTCCCTGTAGTACCGCGGCTTGCAAACAAGAGGCTACTCATTTCTTTATGACCATGAGTAAGTTGCTGCATTGTTACTGGTATAAGGTCTTTGTTTTAGGTTTGTACCCTGTAATGATCTTCTGTTATCTTAATTTGCAGATAGTATTGAAGCCAACATTGAGACGGCATCTTCTAATGTAGAGTCAGCCAACGAGCAGTTGGCAAAAGCCAGTCAACACCAAGTAAGTGGGTCTAAGTAAACCCTGTGGATAATTTCAGTAACAGTATTTAAAATAAAGAAAACTTTTGGCAGCTGTGAACCACATGGCAGGCACATGGGCTGCGTTGGAATTTTGCTACCTGGAAAAATGGTAAAGTGTACCCTAAGTAAGATAATTTTTTTCTTATATATATGATTAAATCACTGCATCATCAACAGTTTGCATTAGAGAAGTCATTAAGAGATTTGCATATTAAAGAGAGATTTACCAGTAGGAAACTCAACAATTTGCTACTGTTATTCCTAGAAAGACATCATAAAAATTGTACCATTTAAGTGTATATGTGATTCTTACTGAAGTGTTTCCCTATAATCAGGCAACAGTGCTTTTCAAAAGCAACTGAGTTGTCAAAAGACATGATGTGGTTGGTGAATAATGGCTATGGGAATGGTGTTCAGACTTTTTAAAGGCAATTTGAGGGTAAGGGGTTTGGTTATTTTGCTTTTTCTTCATTGGAGAAAGAATAAAACACACACAGACAAAAACATGAATCTCTTTGAAAATAGATTGACCAGCAAGAACTCTTCAATGGTTGTAGTTAGTACTTTCTAGGGATAAAAGGGGGGTGGGGGCGAGAAGCAAACAAAGGAAAAATTGAAATTGTTTGCATTGGATTGTCAGACCATAAGCTGTTATTTTCCTTTTTTCCTCAATCATAAATTGGTTTCTCAAAGTCCCAAGTGATTTTCATGTATCTGGAGTCTTGTTATTGCAAAATGTAGCTGAGGTCCATGAGAGTACATAGTGCCTCCTTGTTGGTCCTTGGATATGATGAATTCTGAAGATCTGGGACAAATCTCCACGCTGAAGGAGTAAGAGCCACAAGCATTTTGTTACACTGAAAAGGAACAATGTGATTTTAAAATTATCTACAGCTCTTTTTCCGGTGAAACATACTTTGCCAATTGGAGTAATAAGAACAACTTCTGTAGAACTCTGATATTGCAGAAACCAAGTGTGGTCTTCAGCTATGTTTTGGTCTTAAAGGCGTAAATATTCAAGACAATTGTGCCACTCTGCCTGTAATCCTTCATTTGCTTTGAAAATAGCCTGTTGCATTCTTATTGTATGAAATCTGAAGTGAGACGAGAGTCAATCTAATACCTGACAGTAGAACCCATCGCGAAGATCAAATGAGTTAATGGCAATTTTGGCGAAGAAGGTCAAGGAGTAGTCAGGCAGAAGATGAACACAGCACACTGTAAAGGATCTGCTTTCTTCAGCCAGCAGGAGCTGCTGAAATAGCCTGCCCTGTTAGGAGGTCCTTTATTCCTCAAATATGTTGATCAAGATGGAGATATAGCCAGTTTTAGCAAGTCAGCCACTGCTAAGGGCATAAAGAAGTACTGACTGGTACTTATGGTCTCCCTTGTCCTTGAAACAAGCCTGTATAGATAAATATCATTTAGAAAAATTCTGCTGCCAAAGAAAATGTGCAATCCAGATGCCCTGTGGAGGACAGGTAACTATGCGATACACTACTGGATGAGGATCATTAGTCAAATGCATGCAACCCCAGCTTGATCTCTGTCACCTCTTTCATGAGGTTCCTGAGGTATGGACAGAAAATGAGGTGAAGTTTTTGTGACTGATTGCTGTCCTGCTGTCTAGGGTTTGTCAGCTGGCATATGACACCTCCTGTGTTACGTGCCATGATATCTGCTCACCTTAAACCCCAGAGGACATCATCTCTGTAACGTGACAAGAGGGGTCCTAGTCACATGGTCCTCAAGGGCTTTGGTAGGAAGCAGTGTTGGTGCACTCACATACATGTAGAAAACACAGTGTGAGCGCAGGTCTTCCCCCCAGGGTGTATGTGTGGTTTTGGCTGCTGTAGAAACATCTAGGATGGATTTGTGAGAATAACCAACCAGATGGCTTTGCGGGTGAACTGCTTTCAAGGGAGCTGCTGTAGTTTTACACACTTTACATTCCCTCTGTACTCTTCTGTGCTGCTCAGAGATGAAAAGCACAGACTGCTTTTTAAATCTTACTGTGTAGTTTTCCTTCTTTTGTTAAACTGCCAATTCATTAATAATGTATTTGGCTGCTATCTACTATCTACGACCTCTAGAACAGCGTGATTGTCCGGTAAACACAAAACGGTTTACATATATTTGCTATTTAATCCTATTTATATATATGTATGTGTGTAAATATGGGGGGGGTATGTAGTATTTTTATATGGACAAATGTATACATAAACTGAGAAATCAGAAATGTCAACATCGCAGAAACATTCAAGCTGAAGGCCTACTGTAGACCTTAATGAATGGAATTCTGTCAGGAATAAAGATTAAGTGACTGGTTATTTAACATAATATTTGCATATAATGCAATGCAGTCATTTAACAACACAACTTGGACCACCAGTCCCAACCTGCACATTAACATAACAAAGCACCAGTAAATAGCTTTTCTCCAACTAATCCAAAATAAAGCATTTAGGTTCCCCGAAATGATAGAAATGTTTAAAGAAATGTAAGTATCTTCCT
>NW_010411298.1:0-4898 GCF_000710305.1 Buceros rhinoceros silvestris | reverse complement strand
CTGCTGAGCTCCTTTGTCTGCCTTTTAAGTCTTGTAAGGTGCATACATCTTCATCTTGAGAGGTTTGTGCTTCACTACTTATGTAAAGTGTTTTATTACTTAGTTTGAATTGTCATGTGTCTCAACTAAACAACTCTTCACCCACCTGCAAAAATACCCCAACAACCCCTTTCAAACCGTAAAGCAATAATAAAGAACATATGAGGGAAACACACGCTAAGTTAGTGGTGGCCAACCTTCAGTCTCGACAAGCCTGTGGGATGGCTCAGTGCAGCTCAGTCCATGGAAAAGGAGCAGTAAGTGCCTGTGCTTCCTTCGTCTCTGTTTCTTGCCATCTCCTTTCCCCTGGGCCTGGACACCTTCCCCCTTTTCAACGGACATGTACATGCAGACTGCATCATGAGGTAGGTGTAACTCTTCACTGGTCACCATACAGAGGTGAGGTAGCAAATTGCAGCCCTTGTGAGTCTCCATCTGCCATGAGGCACCCTGTCTCCGCAAAAGGGTTGGGCAGAGTTAGCAGAGTTTTTTCTTGCAATTTAAATTATTATGATTACAGAATAATTGTTTGTCCTTAAACTTACTTTTACTACAAGTAACAGTTACGCTCATAACAGTTAAGCTGGCCACTGTTTTATCTGTAGGAAAATACAGGGTCAAAATGCAGATGAAAGCAAAAATGTTGGATATTGATACCAGGAGTAGAGGAACAGAGGCCAGTTTGGTTTCTGTGACACCCCTTGCTCACAGAAACTTGACAATTTTACCTTGCCATCTTACTGTTCACTAGAAAATTGAAGTTTAAAAAATTACTTGGAGGCAAACACGTCTGGCAGAGAGGAGCCAGAGAAGTAATCTCCTGCAGCAGACTTCCTTCAGTGTGTTTTGTTACCGTGAGGGTCTCATAGCTCTTGGACCAAAAGCAGAAATGACAATCCCTGCCATTTAACACCAATAGCCCAGATTTGTCTCCTGAAATGCCCCTAGAGAAAATTATTCACCCCACCTATCTTAAAACAGCAATTCTAACATGGGACAAAGCGCTCTCTGAAAGATAGGGATATATTGGACCAAATATGAGTGTGTTTGGTGGAGACAGGTATGTCTGAGTTAAGCGTCTGGACTCCCTGTACACCAACCAGGAGGAGGAAATGCTTCCAGCGTACATCTTGTCTCATCTCACAGGAGACACCTGACCTAGGTCTGACGACTGTCTTTCTGGAGATGTCTGTTTTCTCCTTTGTCTATAAAGTCCAAATTATAACAATGACATCAAAAACATTTCAAAGGAAAATTATTCTCATGGCTATCACTCAGCCCTTATCAGAAAATGGGAGATCTGGACACCCGATGGTCTCAGTACCTGTCTTTGAGATTAGCTTAGGTGAGCTGAACATCACATAGAGGGGCTGGCTGTGGCAAGCTGAGCATTTTACTTCTCTCAGTTTCTTCATAGCTTCCTGCAGATGGATTGAGAGGAAGAGAGAGAAACAAACACAGGCTCCACAGATACACGTTAAACCGGTTACTCTTTTTCAATGCCAAGTTTGGCCTAAGTTCAGCTTGGCCGCACTGACTGAAGGACTCTGTGTGCTGACTGTTGATGCTAATTTGTTTTGGAAGAGCTGCATGTGTTGCTCTTATTAATGCTGGTTACTTTCCTTCCCTATATTCTCTGTGGAAGTCAAGCTAATTTGGATTCACTGGCGTCTCAGAGGCAAGCACAGTTCAGTGACCCACTTGTGTAGTTTGAGAACAATGAGTTTTTTTCCTGTAAAAAGCAATCCCTGGGCCTGGCTTTCAGGGATACACAGAGGGGCACTTTGAAGGCTGGAGCTTTAAGCAAAAAAAGCCTTATAAATCTGTGGCATTTGCAGAGAGATCTTATTGCCTGGGGACCACCAATAAAGGACTGGCTTCAACTTTTGCAAAAATAACTCACTGGTATTTTAAAAATAAAAGGAAATCTGAGTTTCTAAAATCACCTTCTCAGAGTCTTCGAAATTTCCTGGCATGCTAGGAAGCACTTAAATTGCTTGTTACTTATAAATACTGTGATAATAAAGACTGTCTTCTGCTCTTCCCTATGGGTATGCCCTAAGATCCTGACTTACGCTGCCACTAAGTAATTTTAAAGCTGATCACTTTAAAACTATGGTTTACAGTCATTTATTTCCACATAATGACGAGATTGTACCCTGACATCTCCTGCAGCAGCCACCCAGCATGCTGTGAAGCTGTGGTGGACTGGCATGGTTGGAGTTTCCTTATGCAAGTGCAGATTTGTGGCTATTTAATCTCCCAAGACAAGAAGGAGCTAGATGATCGTAAGGCAGATTCATGACCAAGATGTAATGACAATCTACTGTTAACTATAAGGTGCAGCGTAGAAGATTGACATCATATTGCTGTTGCTTACCAGTGTCTGTCACCAGTGTGAGCATGACTGAGTTTGCTGCTTATTTGGGTAATTAGCACTTGGAAATTTTATTCAGAGGATTACAAAGCTTTTTTTTCTTCTGGCAGTTTCTGCCTGTGGAAGTGATGGGAGCAGAATTAAAGCTGTGATAGGAACTCAGAGCTCTGTATGGACTCCAAGCAAAAGCCGTTGCTGAAATGTCTATGTAATTACACGACTGAGCCTTAATCTCCCCCTTCAGCAGCAGAAGGAAACTTCGCCACCATCCAGAATCCTCACCATTCCCTGCCAAGACCTTCACTTTATAAATGACGTCTTCCCCAAATTGCCAGAAACACTCAAGAAAACAAGCGATTTACAGTCCCTTTCTACTTTCTGTTTCTCAGTCTATAGCAACACACTCACACCATCTCAGTTCAGAAACCTCTACCTGGGCTTCCCACTCAGAACTGATTTCTTCAAAGCAATTTCTCCTCCATAGCACTTGTTTTCCTTCAATCCCTTCCCTCTCCTATTAAGCCATATCTTTTCATTTTCGCTCTCCATTCCAATCTCTTGGTACTCCGCTGTTGATGCACGGCTGCCAGCAATGCTGCTTCCTCAGACAGTCCATTCTCTTATAAAGATCCCGCTAACTTGATGCCCAGATTACTCAGAAGCTGCCACACTGGGACGTTTGCCTGTATCACCTGTCAGATGTGCCCCCACATGATCTGATTTGCTACAGAGCCTTGAAGCGTCTCCTTGCTTTCAGGCTCCTTTTGTCTTGGCATTGTGTTGTGGCCAGCAAGTAAGGCTGTCTGAACAATTTAATTTGAACAATTAAGTTGTTTTACCCTTTATTTTCCTCCAACAAATGGGCAGCAGCAGGAGGTGGTTGGGATCAAACTTAATGCTTCCTTTTTCCCTTGCTCTGCTGGCTCCCTGTGAAAGACAGGGTTTTCAGATTTAAGAGTGTTTTATTTTGAAGCAACTTCTGTTTGTGTGTGTTTTTTAACTGTATTTTAGTGCAGCCCATTTACAAAACATCTGCTTACCATAGGAAATGGTGTTCAAGTCAGCGGCAGTCCAAGTGATAAATGTGCTGCATGAACGCAGCAACTTAACCTCAGTGAGGTCTGAGCCAGAACAGTTATTTAAACCTATCTTTGTTTTCTGTAAATAATAGATATGTGTGTTCAAATATTTATTGGGAAAGGGTTTGTTAGGACCTTTTGTATGTCATACAATCGGGTGCTTTTACATGCAAAGGTAAAATCTTTCAGGCTACTTGTAATCACAACTGAACATCTCTTTGTACCATCAAAAAGATAGAGTTGACTCAGCCACGTGGTAGCTTAATCTTTCTTTCTTTCATTATAAACCATGCCCAGTAGGATTTTTGGAAGAAAAATAAATTCATAATTGTCTGTTGTGACCTCACTTTTTATTTAAGCATAAATCACTCAAGGAGAAAATAGAAAGAGTAAGAGCGGAGGAGAAGGGAAGGATATGATGGGAAGGTTGGGAGCAAATCTAGTGGTGAATGTTTAGTGGTGAATTGATGATGAAGATGCTTTGGCTGGTGAGAAGATCAGTGGGTAGGCTGACGTCTTTACTGATTGTTCATGTTGGGGGTATGTGGCACTGGGGCCGTATCAAGTCAAGATTTAGGAATATTGGTTACATTGTTCGTGGTGGTCTGTATTCAGTATTTCAAAGGCACAGGTTTTGTACATGAAAGCTGAACAATTCTGATCTACGACAATTCAGAGGTGGCAGAAGGAAATTACATATTGTCTTTTGTTTTTATAAATAATTTAACAAAATGTCTCAACATTTTTTGAGTGATCAGAGATTAAAAAGCAATTTCCCTCACAGACAGCAGCATAAACTATTCAGTTACGTTTCTTTTAATGGCCTCGTTTAGCAGAGGGGTGAATGGAAATCCTTGGTTACTGAGAGGAAAACCATAGAGTCATCCTTGTCCCCAGTGGTGGCGTATACAATCAACTGCATTGCCCAAAGGTCAAAGCTTTGAGAAATGGTATCAAAGCCTTTTAATGGGCTAGGAATAGCAGGAAGTGAGGAATACTAGCACAGGAGATGCATGCCTAACCTGGATCCGATGAAACCCAGGAGTAGAAACTAAGTACCCCAGTCTGAGACCCAGCTGCATAGCCTGAAGTGACATTACACTGGGCTGTGATCTTGTCAGATCTCATCAAGTAGCAAAATGGTCAAGCTTGGTCAGTGTTCATACTGGAAACCTCCACTGAAAATCTTCACATGAAGGCAGCAGAGTTCTGTTCACTTCCTGAGTGACCCCTTTCTGGTCCCCAGGGACTCTGTCCAAACAGTGTCACCACTCCTGAGGTATTTCATCAAGTTTTGATAATCAGTAGAGATGCCACATTGGTTTTCAAAGCCACAGTGAAAGTAATAGTTGAATTCCAGTATGGGGATTTATATTCTGATTTCTGTGTGTACTCGTTTGAGC
>NW_010411297.1:40467-44797 GCF_000710305.1 Buceros rhinoceros silvestris | reverse complement strand
GGTGACAGTACCAAAGGTACTTTCTACCTTTCCACTGAAAAAGACTGTTAGATAAACTGATTAATGGCTTGTAGTACGCTAGCCTCGTATCCACTGAGGCATGGACAGTGAGAGTCCAGCCACGGCTCTTGTATTCTGGATGGGCACTTGGAAAGCACAAATAACTGCTGCTGTAATTGACTGAAGATTAAAAGGAGGGCAGATGGCAGCTCAGGCAAATACCTGACATTGCATTTAATTGAGTGCAGCTAGCTAGCATGTCTTTTAAACCCTTCACTGCCAAGAGGCAGCAAGGGATGACTCCATCTGGGATAGTCATCTATGCTCTATTTCTAGCCACTTGAGAAACAAAGTCACTTTTAGGATGTGAGCGATCACTTTAGGCATCTTAAATGGGGACTTTGTGTCTTCAGACATGGTTTTCAGATGAAATTAATCATACTCGCAATGCAGTGATAATACTGGTGAACTCTGGTTTGATTATTGAAGGAGGCTACCTCAGAAGTGGGTGTTTACACTGGAGATATCCATTTAATCCAGTAAAGTGGATCTGGATCTTGATCTTGTGCTGATCACATACTTGCATGGTAAGCCTGCCAAAAACCACGCTAAAAACCGCCTTTTTGTCTATATGGCAGTTGTTCAAAACACCTTGAAGGCAATGAAACTTACAATCCAACTGGAAAATCCAACTTACAGTCAAACTGGAAATCCAATCCCTGTGATAGAAAGGACAATGTATACTTCTGTGCTTGATGCATAACCTCAGTTCTCTTCAAACAGTCTGTTAGCACAAAACAAATTAAAGCACATCAGAGTACAGAAACTGTATGCTTTGGTGATCTTTCAAATGAGGACAGTCAGTAGAAAAATCCACCCTGCTATATGCATGTCATCTTTGATGGGCTGCACGCATCAGGAGATGGCAAGGACCTTGCAAAGAGAGGAGAACCTTTTTCCAGGAAGAGCTTGCTAACCTCTAAATGCAAGGTCAGTAGTCTCCTTTCTCCTCTTTGGAGCCCACAAGGATGATGTTCCCCGCAAGGAAGAGTTTCTTAAAATTTTACCTCCTTTAAAGACTTCAAGATCTTCGAGACTTTATCTCACAGCCTCCAGGGAAAGACGTGCAGGAACTTTAGCCTCCACAATTTTGATTTTGCTCCCATTTAGTATTTTAACTGAATCTGATGAACAGAGATAGTGACAGAAATGCCATCATTGCACACCATCTGCCCATAATTCCTCTTTTAAGTCTCATTTCTCTACATAACAGCTTCAAGAATTCTCCAAAAAACTTGATGACAGTCTGTGCTGGTTTGAGTTAGAACAGAACTAATTCTGTGCAGAGATTTTACTTTCCAGCTCAGTCTCTGGTAAGTGACGGCACTAAGTTAACAGCATATTTTTGCAGACAGTGTCTGCTTCCAGAAGTGATAGAGCTGGATGTTTACAGTTACTGCCAGGGATTGGGGTGCAGAAAGGCTCTTGCTTGTACTTGCTCCTGTGCAGACCAAGGTCTCTGCTAAATCCTGTGTGTGTGCCACGGTGGGGGTGCAGTAAGTGAGAGGCTGCACCTGTGGGGAGGAGCGGACAGGACAGGTGACCCTATACTGACCAGCCAAGTATTCCATCCCATAGACATCATATTTGGTATAAAGCTGAGGGATCACAAGGGTCAAGCTCTCTTCTTTGATAGCCAACATCCGAGCTGCCGTCCATTCTGCCTTCAAACCGAATCCACGTGTCCCTGAACCCAGTTCCAGAATCCAGCTCATGAATCTGGTTCCCATCTGCTGCTGAGTCCACTATGGGACTTCCCCAGTGTCAGCCCTGCAGCATTAGAGGTGACAGTGACTTGGTTGCCATGAGGGGTTTGGGTTCAGTATTGGTATTGTATATATTTGTACATAGTTCATTTCATTATTATTATTATTAAAGCAGTTTTACTTTTCTCTTCCAATCCATTATTGTCTCTCCCTTACTCGTTTTGTCTTCCCTTTTGGGAAGGGAGAGGGGTTAATAGAGAGCATCTGTCTTTGGTCTAGTGGCCGGCTCAGCTCTAACCCCTGACACATCCCTGACAGACACTGTATCAACTTGGCAAGCTTGCCGTTATCCTCTTCACAGAAATAAGACTTGCACTATCATTTATACAACCTCTCTTCTCTCTCTTCTCCTCAATAATTTCAAAACCCACTTGACTGATTTCAGCTAAATTTGACAGACAGTTAAGAATCTTAAAGATGGGAAGTTCCTTTCAGTCTCGTAAAAATCAGCAATCCCAATTAGCTGGGATAAGAGAGAATTGAAATTAATGGTACCTCTTGGGCATGAATCATTGTCTACCAATCCAAGAATCCATGGTTACATGACCAGCGCACTTAACCATGGTCTGTCTCATCTCATATGCAGCCAGGCAGGTAGGAAACTATGGTATAGCGAGTAGTCAGAAGGGGCAAATTGTGATGGCTCCCTGAGGGATGTGTATCATGCTGGGGTACCTGGACTGTAGGACACGTCCATTGGAAACCAGGCTTTTTAATCCCACTGTTTGTGGAAATATCTGAGGTTTAATCTGTTTTCTTAAGCACACAGCTAGTAAAAATCCCCACAATAGAGAGAACTTCAGAGTTAAGGTGAAAACAGTGCCTATAACAATAGTTCCTCAAATACCTAAAGCAGGTCTGAGCTTAGTAACCTTACTGTCTACAAGATGGTATGTAGGTTAAGCATTGCATGTTAACACTGAAACAAATACACTATCTCCATATAAACTTGTCATTCAACCATAAAAGTAACAAGGTGGATCCTCTCCAAGCGTATTGGCATGTGTTTAGTTCCACTGCGCTGGTGAGGAGGGACAGGCACTGGATCTCGCCTCATTGGTCCATACTTGGACAGGCTGCCTTATCTGGTGTCTATGTGGAAATACTGGTGCAAAAACAATTCACTGTGGGATCAGATTTACTCCGCCTCTATCTACCAGTCAGTTGTATTTCAAGTAAATAAGTTGGTGCTGAGGTTGATAATGTTCTGTTGTTTTGGAGATTTAGCTAAATAAGGCTGGTTTCCTAGGTATCATAGACAGCATGTGCTTCAACACCTGATACTTGCAGAAATCTGGTGTTAAGACACTTGTTTAGATTCACTTTATTGCTTTTTTTAGTTATTTAGGCCTAGATTGGAAAAAGTATTTAGGCACTTATACCCTGTCACTTTTCCCTGATAGTTTTTGTTGGGCTCCTCAGGAACTGTTGATAAATGCAGGAGGCAAATGTACAGTTTACCCATGAGAAGTCAGTAGAGCTGCCCAAACAAAAAGACTGGGAATGATGGCACTTTTAAGAGATTTTGCTTCTGGGTTGACTTTCTTCCCCTGTTAGTATGAGCTGCCAAAACTTACATGCCTTGGCATCACAGCTTAAAGAACTGCCATAGATATCGGCAACACTGCCAAAGCTTTGGCATGGCTCTACTTAGGCTAACACAGGCCTGTGTCTTCACATAAGCTGACACACATCAACTTCTTCATCACTGACCCATGGGCAATGCAAACCCTTCAAGTCTTATTTTTGCTGATGGCTGCAGATCTGGGCATATATTTTTGCTGATATATAGGATTTTTAGGAGATATTATTAGCTTATTTGAATGAAACTGCCATTGACGTGAAAAGCTTTAATATGAAACTAGGGTGGCTTCATTGTCTTGCCAAAAGTACGTACTCTGATAAGGCTTGCCTACAAAAGCCAATGAGGATTAATGCATAGGTAGCATAGTGCTGACACTGTAAATGATAGTAACTCCTTGTGGGTTAAAACTACTCGGCTGTTAAACCAAAAGGATTCGCGACGGCAGGGGTTTGGCTGGAATGTAAACCCAGCAAACCCACACAGAATGGAGCTTAGCAGCTCGTTACGGCTTGAATTCAAGGCTTTGTTTAAGCAAAGGAAAAACAAACACAGACTTAATGTAGAGGGGGTGAAACCAGGAGAGTTTTAATAGTGAAAAGCCCAAAAGTAAATAATTTTAAAAGTCAGGCAGGACTGGAAAAGGGAGAGAGATAGAGGGGGAGATTGATAAATAAATAAATAGGCATATACCAATATAATACAGTCTCCCATTTAGACCCACATCTCCCGCTTACAAAGAAAGGACCCTCCATGCGGTCGCACCGCCAGTTGGCGGGTGGGGGGAAGGAGTCCTTTTGTCCGTCACCTCACCAGGTTTTCAGTCCAAGAAAACCTCTCCTGGGGCAAACCTCTGTGAGGTAAATGTAGTCCTTTCTCCTCCAGGGTAGCTGATAGGGGACTCAAATTTACCGAGGGCAGA
>NW_010411297.1:35479-40001 GCF_000710305.1 Buceros rhinoceros silvestris | reverse complement strand
CCATTTAGACCCACATCGCCCGCTTACAAAGAAAGGACCCTCCATGCGGTCGCACCGCCAGTTGGCGGGTGGGGGGAAGGAGTCCTTTTGTCCGTCACCTCACCAGGTTTTCAGTCCAAGAAAACCTCTCCTGGGGCAAACCTCTGTGAGGTAAATGTAGTCCTTTCTCCTCCAGGGTAGCTGATAGGGGACTCAAATTTACCGAGGGCAGAATTCCACGCTCGCCCTTCCCATCTGCGCTGCAGGAGCTGACTGGAACCTCCAGAGAAATGCCAGCGATCGGTTCCCTGTGTTCCGCAGAAGGCTCTTCTTGAGCATCTGGAACCAGTTTTGCATTCCCCTTTCGCCATCAGTCCTCCATGCAGGGTCTAGGGGCTTATAGCTGATTTCACCCTTTTGTCGGTAATACTTAGTCCAAAACCACGCCTGCCAGTAATTGGCAAAGCGGAAAGGTCTACCTGCTTCACAGAAGGAGTCTTACTGTGTCAGGGACACTAAGGTAGCTGCGGATATTGTTTCTCTCTCCGATGAAAAGTTCTCTCAGTCCTATAGCTTTTTTTCCCTTTTTGTTGGTAATGCTCAGTCCAAGGCCCCCCCTGCCAGTAATCCGCAAAGCAGAAAGGTCTACCTGCTTCACAGAAGGAGTCTTTCTGTGTCAGGGACACTAAGGTAGCTGCGGATATTGTTTCTCTCTCCGATGAAAAGTTCTCTCAGTCCCAGGGGCGGAAACTCAAAAGTCCCGCGGCTTGCCTGAGTTCAAAGGCTGTGGTGTGAAGAGAGAGGAAGTGAGAGCGAGTGTCTCGACACGCCCCTTTTTATGCGCTTATTCGCGGAGGCCTGTCTGAATATCGCTTCCCTTCCCAGGATGTGCGGGAACTCTTTCCTGCGGTTCAGGAGGAAGGATAAGGGAAGAACAAAGGCTCAGCCATGAGGCCAGCACCATTTTTAAACTGGCACGTGTACCCTTCAGCTTGAATTAATTTGACTTTTTCCCGCAGTTTGGGAGGAAGGAGAGGGGAAGACAAAAAGCTCAGCCATGCAGCCGGCGCCATTTTCAAACCGTCACACTCCTGTTAAGACAGAGAAAGCGGAACCTTCCATCAAGATGCCATATTTCCCACCTGGCCAAGTTCAGCTTGGGTTCACCTATGAATGGATATATTAATCACTAATGACAGATGACCAAACATTTACAGCGTGATACTTTTTGCTATGTTTGCATATGCATACATTCATCAGCAAAGATTCTAGCATCCTTGCCTCTGTTCTACCTGGTCACCTCTATCCTGTAGAGCAACAACTTGTAACAGGCAGTGAGGAAGAGCTGCCAGGCCACCTCCTTTCTGTATATTCTCTACAAGTCTGCAACATCTGTGATCCTACCTGCATCTCTATATGTGAACAGCTTTGGTGGGCATGGTCGGGCTTTTGGGTCTAGCCATCATCCTCTGCTGCAGTTGTATCCTCAAGATTCACAGACAGGATTTTCAAAAGCATCTCAGTGACTTAAAAGCATGAAGTTTTACTGGATGGCAATGGTACACATGCTCCCACAACATTTAGGTACTTTGAAAACTCTCTTCTCTAATAGTAAGGGAGTCCGTAGGCAAACGTCTTTAGATCACTTCCTGCCTCTAGTAGCAGTAACTACCAAGAACACTTGTGGCACTGCACTGCAGAAGTAGCTAAAAATTGCAGCACCCAGAAGAGGCAGCTGTAGGATCAACACAACTCATCCTCTTGGTACGTGAAACCATTAGGACCTCTTCAAACCCGTAATCAGTAATCCATTTCTCCCCTTGATGTGACAGCCAAGATTCAATATACCGCTTCCTTTTGTTCCTACTTGCTCTCCACAGTAACTGTATTAACACAAGTCTAGGCTATGAGCACGTAAAGACTTGAGTGCCTGTTTCATGGCTCTCCCCTACACGGTGTGGCATTTCTACAGATGTGGCTCCACCGCTATGTAGGGATGCCGCACTCAAGTAAGAAGGAAGGGGGTTATGCAGGCCATGTCCAGCATGATGAAGCAGCAAAGGTATCTGTGGTATGAGATAGGTCAGTTCTCTTTTCCACTTTCTTGTTTGCTTGCTTGTTTGTTTGCAAAAAGAATCAACAGTGGAATGTCACTGCATGACTCAGAACTGGAGCCCCCAGTACAGGTGAATAGCACTTAGGCTTTTATCTAGTTCTGCCCTGGACCAGTCTGACCTACAAGCTTTGCTGGGGAGTCAGGAGATGGGAATTGGAAGTTTCCTCTTCAAAAGGGTGTTGGAAAAGACAAAGGTACCTCAGTCCTAGCTCTTTCAAGAACAAAAATCAGCTAATCATACAATCAGAGAACCACAGAATGGTTTGGGTTGGAAGTGACCTTTAAAGACCAACTCCTCCGGCATGGGCAGGGATACCTTCCACTACATCAGGTTGGAATGGTTTGGGTTGGAAGTGACCTTTAAAGACCAACTCCTCCGGCATGGGCAGGGATACCTTCCACTACATCAGGTTGCTCGAAGCCCCAGCCAACCTGGCCTTGAACACTTCAATGACAGGACATCCACAACTTCTCTGGACAACCTGTTCCAGTGTCTCACCACCTTCATAAGAAAGATTTTTTTCCTTATAGCTAATATAAATCTACCATCTTAAGTTTAAAATCATTGCCTGTTGTCCTTGGTAAAAAGCCTCTCTCCGTCTTTCTTTTAAGATCTCCTTTAAGTACTGAAAGACCATGATAAGGTCTCCCTAGAACCTTATCTTCTCCAGGCTGGACAATCCCAACTATTTCAGCGTTTCTTCATAAGAGAAGCATTCCAGCCCTCTAAGCATTTTGGTGGCCCTCCTCCAGATCCGTACCAACAGGGCCATGTCCTTACTCCAGAGCTGGATGCAGCACTCTGAGTGTGGTCCCGCAAGAACAGAGGAGGGGGGCAGAATCACCTCCCTTGACCTGCTGGCCACGCTTCAATTCAGAATATGGTTGGCTTTCTGGGCTGCAAGTGCACGTTGCTATCTCACAGAGTGCAGGCCTGCTCTGAATTCACCCATCCCCCAGCCTGTACTGATATTGGGAGTTGCCCCGACCCAGGTGCAGGACCTTGCACCTGGCCTTGTTGAACCTCATGAGGTTCACATGGGCCCATTCCTCAAGCCTGTCAGGGTCCCTCGGGATGGCATCACATCCCTGTAGTGAACTGACTGCACCACTCATCTTGGTGTCATCTGCAACATTTCTGAGGGTACACTCGATAGCACTATGTCATTCATAAAGATACTGAACAGTATTGGTCCCAATACAAAACCCTGAGGGACAACACTTGTTCCTGGTGTCCATTTGGATGCTGAGCCATTGATTGTAACAGGATGCAGCCATCCAGCCAATTCTTTATCCGTAGAATAGTCCTTCCATCAAATCCATCTCTCTCCAATTTAGAGCTAAGAATGTTGGGGGGGACCATATCAAAGACCTCACAGAATTCCAGGGAGTTGACAGGTAGCCTGCTTTCCGTAAGTTTAGAGTGGCTCATTCTGCACTGCATTTCCCAGGGACATCAGAGGTCATACAAGTGTTTCAAGTTGCCCCTGGTGGGAGCCCACTCGCCTGGAGGCTCCCTGCAGGCGGAGGTCCAGCCTCACTGGCTCTGGGCACTTCTCTGGGCTCCTCCTGCAACTGGGAAATGTTGGAGGATCCAGTCCACAGCAGGGAAGGAGTTAAGTGCTTGACCAGCTGCTGTCTATGAGGCACTGAATTCTTTCCCTGTGCAATCCAGCAGCCAGCGTCAGGACAACGCTATATTTAGAAAGCTGATAAAGGTTTGGTGCTGACAGTTGTCCTGCCCCTTGATGAAGAAGCCACAGAAGGAGCGAGAGGGGGCAGCTGACTTCTTTTCCCTCAGTACTGTTTCCTGCCAGGTTTCCTGCTCTCTTCTATAGATTCCTTCACCGCACCTCTGCCAGGGACTCCCGGTGGTCTCATCCAGGAACAGGAGGTAAGTGCCCTTTCCTTGCTACCCTGCCTTCCCACTTGCTGCCTTGTGAGCGGCAGCCGCTCCTCAGCCCTGTTGGTGGCACATGGCTGTGGTCCCCCTGCCTGAGACTGGCTGTTGTGGCCCTTTGGATCTGCTGTTGTAGCATGGTGAGGCAGGAGTCACTCTGGCTGGACCCAGGGAAGTGTCTGTCACCTGCTGTACATTCATGCTCCTAACCGAGCTATGGTGGTTAGGCATAGCAGCCTCTCCACAAAGGATTAATTACAAGGGCAAAGTCCCGAGACTTAAAGCACCTTTGGGCCTGAGCTTTAGGAGCACTTCAGTTTGGGGAGGAGAGGTCTCATGTTTCTTGCCCCGATGCTCTTTCCAGTCCAGCTCTGGCTGTGTACAGCTCCTTCCAGCCACCACACACAGATAGAGTTTCTGCCCTGCCACCCCTTCCTTCCTGGCCTTCCTGCGTGCTTACTCACAGCAAGAAGGGCATTGGCGCTCACTGGGCAGCAGCCAGGGAGCCGCACGAGGCCCCAGGAATG
>NW_010411297.1:0-35421 GCF_000710305.1 Buceros rhinoceros silvestris | reverse complement strand
GCGCGGGGCAGCAGCCGGGGACCCGCACGAGGCCCCAGGAATGGCGGCACCCTGGCAGAGGAGCCAGTGTGGCTGGCTTGCAGCAGGGTCTTCCCGCAGGGTTCTGGGAGCAAGATGCAGGAGCTCCTTCTGCCATACCCACCCTGCCACTGCCACCTCTGGTGAGGACCTCTGTAATGGCCTTCCCTCCTGCCGTGCTCCCCTCGTAATGGATCCTCTCACAGCTGCCATGGCTAGCGGCAGAGATCCGGACAGCAAGCAGGCAGTGCCGGACGAGGAGGACGAGGGACCGGACGTGAAGGCTGTGCAGGCCCACTATCTCCGCAGCCCCTCACCCAGCCGGTGAGTATGCTTGCCGCAAGCACTGCCATGGCCTCCTTGCTAGCATGTGGTGGATCAACTTGCCTTTCTGCCTCTTCCACTGCCTTCTCTCCACACAGGTGCTTGGATGAAGTGTGGAGCCCAGGGCTTCCCTCCCCTGCTTGAGGTGGGGGTTAGTGTGCCAGCAGGGTGAGAGACTGCAGAGGCAGGACTCCTGCACTAATTAATCCATCCTGCTGAGAGTGTACACGCTCACAGAGGAGGTTAAATTGCAGAAAGCATTACTGGGAGGTGGTATTGTGACTCTTCCCTGTCTCATCCTCTCACATCCACCCCCATACTGAAACTTCTGATCCATATTCCACCTCTTCCCAAATTCAACCCTGTCCATTATAAGGACCCATGGATTTTTAAATTTTGATATTACCCAGAAAGACTGAGAGTCTTTGGATTTGGGTTTGGTTCAGAGCCATCTTTAGCTACAGGCTTCAGGCACTGATCAGGAGGCTGTCACAGCCCAAGCAGAAATTGAGTTACCTCAAGCAAAACAAGCACGATTAGATGTGTTTTCTCCTAATACAAGGGAAACTACATCCCTTTGTGCTCTTTTCCTAAAGCAAAATGCTCTGCAGGACTTTCTATACACTTTGAGATGCTTTAGCTGAAGGCGGGGAGTGGGGATCAAGCTTGAAAAGAACCTGCCCCAGTGGCCCTAAACAAATAGGAGGTTATGAAATGTTTCCCATTAACTGTGGGGCACTGCAGAAAAATGAAGACAACGTGTTTATTTCATTTAACTATATGCATTTAAAAATTGCTTTGGAAGTTCACTGAGCTCACATTAAGTAGAATTATGTATTAAACTTTGTAAATCCCTCTTACTGCTCATCAGTCACTCAAACTGAACAGAAGCACCTCTCCAATTCATCCTTTCCCCTTCCCCTTCCCCTTTTTTCCCCCCTCCTTTTTTTCTTGCTGTCAGTGCCAAAATCAATGATGAAAATAGCATGGTCCTTCCCAGCTAGAACGAGGCTCTTGAAGCATCCAGGCTCGGGCATTTCTGCATCTGTGTGTTTCATGGGTACTTGGGGCTACAGGTTAAATGTGTTGAGGCTGTGGTGGCAGATTATTACCAACTGTTACCTTTTTATTGAGATTGGAGGCAACCTTTACAGCAAACGGAATTGAAGGGAGGGCATAGCTGCAAATTTGTGTCGTCTCCTGTAAATGAGACTGAGATTCCCCTTGCTCATCTCATAAACTCCTTTAAAGAGCTACAAAAGGATTACTTCCAGTCACAGTTGACAAGTGCTGGAACCCAACCAAATTACCTAGACAAGCCCCTTAAGTGGCTTCCAATGGCTGTGCCCTCCATTTTGATTCTGGAGAATGAAAGCAGTTTAGGTCTCTAGACACCTGGCTGCACCCTGACTGCACATTAATCACCCTCTCTCTCCTGCTTTAATTAAACAAAACCAAACACTGTGCGCGAGCATTGGCAGATAGCTTCTGTGATGGCAGCAACCTTGTCCTAATGATCTGTACCATCTGTGTGGAAGGAAATGTAGAGGGTGTGCACCAGGAAAAAAGCTCCGTAAAATATTTTGTAAAGATCTGAGTGGACCCAGATGCAAATATATTTGTGTCAAGATTGTGGCCACTGTTTGCTTAAAAACTGAAATAAATGATGCCGTGTGTCAAAGAACTCCTTTCAAAGGCATTTGTGGGTTTCATAGTTGTTTCTGACCTGCGGTTAGATAACACTGTGTGAGTGGAGCAACTGCCCACAGCGTCATGCTATGAGGTGACCAAGTGATTGAGCACTGAGGGAGAGATTCACACTCTTCAATCTTAATGCTTGCATTGCAGCTTGTGCTAACTCAAAGGATGCTTGTAGGCAAATAGCTAATAGAAAAAAAACCCCAACAGTTTTCTAAGATAATCTGTTTGGAATTTTTCAATAAATTCTAGTTAGGACAATATTTATGTCTGTCTGTCTAAGTGAGAGCTACTTGTGAGACTATTCCTTGTGATCCATGCCCCACCCAGCCTCAAGTCAGACACTGATCTCTACCCAAAAGCTCCTCCACCAGTCCTTTCTATTGCCCTCATGGCCCTCCGCAGCTTCTCTCCATGGGAAGAATGCATCCTGCAAACACTGGACACCAAGACATGCTTGAAGCCTGTAGTGCTTCAGATATGCCTCTGAAGGCATATTTGGTGAGGGTGAGTGGTGGCAGTAGAGTGAGTAGGTCAGTAGCTGGGACTACTACCACTCCTCAGGATCCTCACCGCTCCAGTTCCCTGCTGCGTTCTTCTGGAATGGGTGAAAAGGGCTAAATCCTGGAGATGGGATCCCAGTGGAGGGCATTTGCCTAACAGGCAATGTGGTTGGTTGGCAGGTATTCAGTGGTATCAGACACTGATACAGAGAGCATCTTCATGGAGCCAATTCATCTGTCATCTGCTGTGGCTGCCAAACAAATCATCAGTGAAGGTAAGAGGAGGAAAGGTAAAAGAACTATGGACTTGAGTTGCATATATTTTCCCTTTCTCATCCAGATATTCTGAAATGATTAAAAAGTCTTTATGAGAATACCCCACCTGAGGTAGAGTTGAAAAACAAAGAAAATCAACTTACAGAGAGGTTTGGTGACTTCCTTTGAAGTTGTGCACTGAATCTATGGCATAATCATGTGCCACAGTGGTGAATACAGTTTGCTTGCCGGTTGCTTGCTGCAACAAACTAGAATAGAATAAGAATAAGAATAAGAATAGAAGAATAAGAATAGAATAGAATAGAATAGAATAGAATAGAATAGAATAGAATAGAATAGAATAGAATAGAATAGAATAGAAATTTCAATTGGAAGGGAACTACGATACTCATCTAGTCCAACTCCCTGACCATGTCAGGGCTGACCAAGCATTAAAACACGTTGTTAAGGGCATTGTCCAAATCCCCTTAAACACTGACCAGCTTGGACCACTGGCTGCTTCTGTAGGAAGCCTGTTGCAGTGTTTGGCCACCCTCTTGGTCAAGAAATGCTTCCTGATCTCCAGTCTGAACCTCCTCTGGTGCAGCTTTGAGCCATTCCCCACACGTCCTTCACTGGATACCAGAGCGAAGAGATCAGCACCTCCCTCTCCACTTCCCCTTCTCAGGAAGATGTTGAGAGCAACTGCATTCTTCTGGGGCCAGAATGAGCATGCCCTTAATTCCCCAGCCTTTGGCCAGTGTGGGTCTTTGGACTGAGAGGACAGTGCAATATGCTCTTCCCATTACTATCTACCTTGAGGCTACTAGATAAGCATGTACACGCACACATTGTAGACAGGATGGTGTGATGTCACTGGGAAAAGTGGCTTGTCCCAGGAACAAAGAACATATATTTGCATTGGCTTTACATGCTTTTAGTTACACTGTCAGTTTATTCCAGAACTGAAGACAAAGGACGTCAAGGTAGATTCAGTGTGTTCCAGTATATTAGAGTCTGCACGGCAGCTGATGGTGGAAGACCTGTACACCCGAGTTAAGGAAAAGATTGATGACACCAGCTTGTTTAACACGCCATGTGTGATGGACTTGCAGAGGGCACTTGTGAAGGACAGGCTGGAGACCCCCAGGGATGCTGTGGATGAAGTCTGGCCTAATGTCTTCATAGCAGAAAAGTGAGTGTCAGCTTCTGTCATCAAATTGCATGAGATTCCCAGTGAAGGGTCAGATGGAACCACTGAAAGCATAACATGTATTACATGCATCTAATACCTTTCATCCCTAGAGAGCCCCAAAGTTTTCTGCAAAATATGCTCACAAAGATCTCTGTGTGCTGAAAAGTAAATACTTCTGGAATCGAATCAGCAGCTTTCCTATGCTATTTTGATGCTTCGACGGTTTAGGAGAGGAAAAGGCAAATGAGCCCAGATCACACTGGTCTGATGGGAATTTGCCCTGAAATTGGGACTTAAGTCTTTGTTATGTAAGAGGAAGCTAAAGAAGAAATGCTGTAGCAAATATTGAGTGGAAATATTTGATCTTCTGTACCATGGCCCAGCCATCTGAGACACCTGTGCAAGTGACCAGACAGAATTAGAAGGGAATATAGTCCAAAGCATCACTTACGGGGTGATAAAAATTGAGAAATAAGTAAACAGACTGAACCTAGGATGGGAGGATGTGTTTAAAATCAAGCTGGAGTGGAAACTGAGCACGCAGCTCTACTGACGAGTGCAGGTTTCTCATTTTCTTTTCCCAGCGAGTATTGGAAAGAAACACTTGTAGAAATCTCAAAGGACATTAAGGTCTGAGTAGAGCAGTGTGTTGGACGAGGACTCAGACTGGGAGCTCTGTAGACCTTGTAGCAGACAGCTTCTTTCATACCCGAAATAGAAGCACTGATACCTAACATTTTTTTTTTTAATTTCTCTGAAGAAGTGTTGCAGTGAACAAAAGCCGTTTGAAGAGACTGGGGATAACGCATGTCTTGAATGCAGCTCATGGTACAGGTGTATACACAGGACCAGATTTCTACAATGGCCTGAATATCCAATACCTGGGCATTGAAGTGGATGATTTTCCAGATTCGGATATCTCCAAACACTTTCGCCCAGCTGCGGAGTTCCTTGACGAAGCACTGCTGACTTACAGGGGTAAGAGGAAAAGATTACAGTGGTTCCAGAAAGCTTGGGGATTAATGGGTGGAAGCAATGCTCTGATAAACAGCCAATGCCACTTTTGTAATTGGGTAGAAAGCAGATACTTTGTTCTCTGCATCCAGTTATGGGGAACACTTCTTGTCGATTTCTGTCATGCCTCATTCAAACAGGAGGGGCAAACTAGGGAGAGAGGGCAGCTCAGAAGCCACTGCTGCAAGCCACATGTCTTTTGACTCAAACTGGCTGTGAGCCATCTCCCTCAGTTGCT
Source organism: Buceros rhinoceros silvestris (assembly GCF_000710305.1). Taxonomy (NCBI): domain Eukaryota; kingdom Metazoa; phylum Chordata; class Aves; order Bucerotiformes; family Bucerotidae; genus Buceros; species Buceros rhinoceros. The sequence continues at coordinate 30,176 of NW_010411297.1, read as the reverse complement.
TTGGAAGTACCCTATTACTGCAAAGCGGTGAAGTCCTGCTCCAAAAAAAGCAATTTTTGGTGTTTATGTTATATAATATTATATATTGATATATTCCTGTACACTTTGAGTTTCCGTTTTTCCGGGATGCTTATTGCAAAGAACAGGCTGATTTACTAGAACAATCCAAACAGATGGGTTGAACCCCTGGATGTCTATGCCCAGGCTTCTGTGTAATTTGCTAGACTCCAATTCCCAGGCAACTGCTGTTCTGTGGGCTTCCAGTGCATACTGGTCATTTTGTTGCAGCTTCAGTGGACAGTTAGAAATATCTTCATGGAATTGAATATGAAAATGAACACCACAAAGAGTGATATCACTGATAATCTTCATATATGTTATTCAGTGCATTTTTTTAAGAGACACAACTAGGTTACCTCCTAGTAGAAATGACAGTAAGAAAAGTGAGAAGTTTTGTTAGTACGCAAGAAAAGTGGAGCCAGTTTTAATAGCTCACCGACAACAACACGAGGATGGACACTCTACCCATCCACATTCTTCTTCATAACACCCATTGCTACCCTTGGCATAGCACAGATGCTCACTACTGCTGGCATTCCTCAACCCTTTGACTCACTAACCCAGCAAAAATGACAGCCCAGCAGGGAAGAGGTGGCTTTCCATTGGGTTAATGAGCTGAACTGGCTCATGAACAGGCCCCGCAAGTACCAAAGCTGACACAGGAAAGGATGCACGAGACAGAGAAGCCTTGAAAGTAAGCAGAGGAGTGAGATCCCCCCCTTTTGGTGAGCTGTTAGACAGGCTTTACTGGCTGTTAAAAAACTTGGAAGGCAACTGAGACTTTTGATACTAAATGTAGGTGTAAAAGACATTTTGAGATTGTAGGTAAATACTTGCGGTAACATAGCGGCAGTCAGAAAGGTTAAAGTGTTTAAACCAGCTTCATTAAGTTCCAGTGTAAACAGTTTGCTTAAACTGCAATTTATCGCACATTTAGAAATAGTAATTTCAGCTATTTGCAAGCTAGCAAAGCCTCATTTATGCTCATTTCATATTTACAAGGTTTTCTTTAACTGTAATTTGCTACAAAAGTACCTTAAAAAACCATTCTTCTGTGCCAAAGCTTAGTTTTCTGCAAGAGGTGGTTTCTGTGTAAGTAGAAAGCCTTCTGAAGTAAGGCAGGTCCTCAGCTTTGATTCTAGCTCGTGCAGTAAACTCTAGCTCGTGCAGTAAACTCTAGCTCGTGCAGTAAACTCTAGCTGTTTGCAGAATGGTGAGTCCAAGTAGTTTGAAGCAGCTGTATCAGTTTGTCAGAGACAAAATCAGCTTGCTTCTGCTACTTGTTTGGTTCTACTGTTCTGAGCTATACTATGAGTCTGGCCTCCAGCCAGTCTACATGTTTGAGTATACTGTTTGAGTATACCTTCCAAAAGGGTAGACCTGGATTCTGGCAAAAATATAATTAAATTAATATAAAATTGTATTTAAGTCCTATAATCTGCCTTATAAAAAATTAAGTTATATTTGCTCATCCTCCCAATACCTTCCTGGAGGCTAATGCTAATATCTCCCTTTTTACATATGGGAAAACTGAAGCATGGAAAGCAAGTCACTTGTGTTCCTAATACCGATTATAAGCTTTTAACTATTTGGGGAAGTGTATAGGTGAAAACACAAATATTATTTAGATTGTTTTAAATTGTGCCTGCCCACAGGCACAATTTAGCTTTTGAATTAGCTTTTGAAACTAACATGCTTTTCATTCATATGTGTCTAGATTTTTATTAAGATAAAGCTAACAAATATTTAGTATTATCTTCAGTCACTGAAACACATAATCTGTGTAAGCTTTAACACTATTCAGAGGATGCTTTTGTGCTATGTATCAGAGCAACCTCTCTATGTTATGGGAAATAGCTAATTTTATATTCAATATCTGTAGGCAAAATCCTTGTCAGCAGTGAAATGGGAATCAGTCGCTCAGCTGTGCTGGTGGCTGCTTACCTGATGATCTACCACCATATGACCATTCTGGAGGCTCTGATGACTCTGAGAAAGAAGCGTGCCATTTACCCCAATGATGGCTTTCTGAAACAATTAAGGGATCTCAACGAACAGTTGTTGGAGGAACGAGAGTCGGAGCATATTGGAGATGACGAAGTCACTCCTAGTCAAAGTCCTGTTGTCCATGCAGAGACTTCTTCCCAGCTGTCTGGAGTTGGGGACTCAGAAAGCATCATGGGAGCCAAAGCCCACTCCATCATAGTAGAAGAAGAGGACACCAGCAGCCTGCTGGGTAGTCTTATGAGCTCTTCATCAATAGGAAAAAATAGCTGGGTTTCCAAACACTCCACCCTCATCAGTGAGGAGGAAGAGGAACAGTTGTATGAGGAATGGAGGAAGAAACAAGGCCTGCCCTCAAAGGAACAAGGAGTTAACCATGAAAGAAAAACATCTCCAAATCTTCTCAATCAGGACGGGGAACAATCTGAGGAGGACATGGAGCGGAGGATCCATGACTGGCAATGCAGAAATGAGAAATTCCAAAGGGATGGCCCACCCAGGGAGGAGGAGGATGATTCCAGCATGGGAGGAAGACCTTACCCGTCAGGTGAATTCAGTGATGTTGAGAGTGTGAGCAGTTTTGAGATTCGAACCCTAAAACAACAGCTGGAAGCCAGTAGCTTTAGCAGGATGAGGAGGAGCCGCACAGGCTCTATGTCTTCAGAGAGCACTTGGGACATGTGGAACCAGAGGCTTCTGGAGATTGAGAAGGAAGCTGCTCAGAGATATCGTTCTAAGAATAAAAATTGTGGGGAAAGACAATCCCCAGAAGCAGGAAGAAAGGAAAGGGATGTGGACGAGGAGAGCGTGTTTTCAGATAGTAGCTCCTTTTACAATTTCTGCCAAAAGAACAAAGATAAGCTGACTCCTCTAGAAAGGTGGAAGGTCAAGAGGATCCAGTTTGGCTTTCACAAGAAGGATTTAGGACGCTCATCTCCTTCTGCACCATCTCCAGCAGAAGATGGTAGCCAGGAAGATGGGGAGGAAGCAGAAGGGAAGAGTTTGTCAGATATTAATCTAACTGCTTACCAGGCTTGGAAAATGAAGCGGCAGAAGAAAGTGGGCAGTGAAAGCAAGGAGGAATTTGTGGAGTTTGCCAAAAGTGAGGATTCTGCTTCAGCTAAAAAGAAGCAGAGGCGTGCGGAACTCCTTGAACGTTCAAAGAAAATTTTAGAAGAAAGTCAGTCCATGTGCAGCTGGGAGACAGGCAGTACGATGAGTGGGAGTATCCCACTGTCAGCTTTCTGGCCCTCAGCACCTTCTGCAAGTGGTGCTGAGGATGCAGCTTCTGCCCTGAGCATGCAGACAAATCATTCATCTTTATCACAGACCAGGAGCAGCACAGGGGCAATGCAACCTCAGATGCCAAGTATACCCCTTCCCAATCCCCCAGTTGGCCCAGGTGACACAATATCCATGGCAAGCATTCAGAACTGGATTGCTAACGTGGTCAGTGAAACCATTGCTCAAAAGCAAAATGAGATCATGATGCTGTCCCGTCCATCATCTGCAATGGCCTCCAGCGTAATGTCAGGAGACCTTGGCAGGCGTGTAGATGATGATAAGGTTTCTTTTCTCAGTGGTCAGAGTGGCTCATCTCTTGCTACCTTTCAGCTGCGCCAGCAGGACGTGCACAGGGCTGAGTCTCAGTCTGTACTGTCTTGCAATACCTCAGTGAGTGCAAGGATGGAAGGAACTAGTTCAAACATGAAGACAATGCAAACAAGCAAGCCACTGTACAGCCTCTTTGCTGATGATGTTGACCTAAAAAAACTCAGGAGGAAGGAGAAGGAGATGCAAATGGAAATGAGAGAAAAAATGTCAGATTATCAAATTGAAAAGGTGATCAGCGACAATAAACGCAGCACTTTATTTAAAAAAAAGATGACCAAAGGAGAAGAAAATCAAGTAGAAGATGACAGAGAGAGTACAACAAATAGCCACAGGCACCATTTTCAAGCAGATCTTGACACAACTGATACAGTCTTTGATCTGTCCAGTCAACCTGCAAATACAGGTGCACTGAAGACAGAGATAGAGACTGATATCACCAAGTGGCTCAGTGGCCTGAAAGCAGAAAGAGAACCACCGTCATATTATGATCAAAGTACTAGAGAGAAATATAGCAGGTCATCCAAAGTTAGAGAGATGGATTCTGAAACATCCAGTTACAGATTCTCCAGATCCCAAAGAGAAGAGCTAGACAGCCGTTCGTCCTATGAGTCTAAAGGAGATTCCCTGAGAACCATGTCAAGATTTTCCTCTGCTTCTGCAAAAGAGGATAGAAAGATGTATGAGTACACAAGGTCAAGGGTCAGTGAGACAACAAGTTCCAGAGAAAGGAGCCCAGAGCCGCATGTTTTCCGAAGTACACCTGAACCATCCTTTGACTCTGAGTCACCTGAACCATCTACACAGAGTCGAGTTAGATCTCGTCATGTGGAGGCATGTGAAGAGGAGGCCAGGTCAGACATGTCAGAATTTGGAGCTAAGAGAAAGTTCACCCAGAGCTTTTCAAAGTCTGAAGAAGATGGAAAGAAGGAGGCAAAAGTGGAGCAAAGTGAAGAAAGATTTGCATCTAGACAGTTCTCTCGGTATAGGCGAAGCATGCGTAAAGAAGAGGAAGAACAGATGGATGATGATGCCATTATTGCTGCTTGGAGAAGCCGACTAGAAGAAACTACGGCAAAGCTCCGGAAGAGAAGGGAAGAGTGACCAAGATCAGATTATAGGAACCCAAGCAGAGCCACAGAGTCCCTGAATCACTCATCATTATATTTCTGATAATCCTTTGTGGTTTGTAGGGCATTTCCTGCAGATAGTTCTCTTCTTAATCAAAAGCGATAAAGGGAAAAGGTCAAGTTTTGGAAGTGTTTGTGGTTTGTCAGAAAGAAGATGCTAGTATTAAATGATCAATGTATGTAGGAACACAATGTTAGAAGCCATTAGGAACCAGACGATGTTTCAGCAGCAAAAGCAAGTAATGGTGGCACCTCAATTCAGAAGACCAATCACATCCCATTTTGGTTATTTCAATTTCCTAGTCTCATTAAAGACTGGACATATTTTTTCTAGGATCTTTTTGATCATAAATTGCAGAAGGCAACAGCTTTTTCTAGGAACTTGAAAAATGTTCCTCCCTTAATCAGTTTTACTTCAAGCCACTGAGAACATATTACCAGGTAAGCTGCATTTTCTGCACCAGACTTACGAATGTCTACAGAAATAAGACAGTTCAGGGGAATACATATACTGTTTTACTTCACTAAGTAGCAGAAGCAAAGTGAAATACTAGAAAAAAAGATGCTGCCTTCTTTTTAGAAGTTCAATCCAGTAATGAACGTATTCCTGTGGTACCATTGTTTTCTATTAGATGGAGTTATCTCTGCTCCAGTATCCTTGGTTCCTGCTAAGAACTTTGGGTCTAAAAAGGCAAAATGCAGTAGTATTAACATCCACCTAAAAATTATGTACTGATGTAATTAAAGAGACAGAGTTAGGGTTAGCACTGATACTAGGTTAGGCTGAGTTTCTGAAGTACTGTCTCCAGTTTGTTTTATGTGTGCAGCTCAGCTCTGCTTTTATGTCTACAGACAGATTGTCATGTATTAATTTTCAACATGATTGCCTTTAAAGAGTGATACACAAACTGACCTCATAATAAAATTATGTATAACTCATCATCATGGCTTGGCTTCACGGACAAAGATTTGGGAAGGGTTTTTCCCACCCTCACTGCAAGCACGCTGATAGGCGAGGCACGGTTCACCTGGCGTTTTGTCCCTCGCCTGTCGCTACAGGGCTTTGCAAATGCGAGTCCACCCTTCGGGCCTCCGCAGAACTGGCCCCCCCCTTTACACCTGAGGTTCATCTGCCAGGGCCTAGCGAGCTTGGACAGTGACAGCGAAGTCCTCGGGTCGTGGGTTTGGTTAGAGTGTCCTTCTCTTAGATGGAGCCTTACAAGGCTAAACGAGCTCCATCTGCCCGGGTTTGGAGTCAGAGTTGTCCTTCTCCTAGGATGGCTGCCCGAAGGCTAGTGAGCCCATCCTGCCCGTGGACACACTTTGTCTGACCCTTCAGTTGAGACCTGTCTGGCTTGGGAGACCCCACCGGAGGCACATGCCACCACCAGCACAGCTCTCAACCTCACAAGGGCACGCAAGCTCCTTCCCCACGGCAAGGGGGTGCCCGTGAAAGAGTATGTATAACTAAAGCATTGGTATAAGGCACCATGCACCTGAGGACAAAGTGTTTATCTGTTGAATGTGGTACTTGAAAGCTTCTTTCTAGGAGATGGTGGGCTTAGTTGGTGTGTTACAGTTAAGAAGTTGTTTGTATCACGAGCTACGAAAGCCCACTTTCCAGAGTGAGTGAAAGAAGCAATCTCCATGTTAACTGACTACAAGTTAAGAGCCTTGGGTCTTTTCCTGCCCTGCAGAGCCTCGTGCACTTGTGTGACACAAGCTGCCAGGCCTGCCACAGCACCACTTGTGTGGCTCCCCTGATGCTGTTGTTGTGAAGAGCCTTGGGTCTTTTCCTGCCCTGCAGAGCCTCGTGCACTTGTGTGACACAAGCTGCCAGGCCTGCCACAGCACCACTTGTGTGGCTCGTATGATGCTGTGTCTGTGCCTCATCAAAGCACCCAACTCTTTGGCACCAGTCAACATCCTCCACCTCTCTCTTATAATCACCTGGGCCAGTTTCTCCTGATTTCTACTCTGGAATTATCTGTTCCCTCTTTTGAGCAGAAGAAGTATTTTGAAACAACAAAACCCTCTGGCAGAGCTAAGTATAAAACAACAATGGAGGGATGATGCCGTATTGCTTGCTCACAGGAATTTTTGTCTTTCTTGTCATCTCTTCTCCCTCCCACTGTGATGCTTAGAGCTCGCTATCACTATTATGCTGGTACATCTCCCTATTTTAATTGTGTAATACAGAAGTGAGCTCCACAGGACAAGAGCCCAGTCTTTGTGCTTGTCTGTATGAGGCCACACACATCAGCAATGCTATCTGAATAATGGTTACTGATAACAAAATGCAGCTGCCAATTTTCCTAAACTTAGAATCATTTCTCTCAACTATAACTCACTGATTAGACATCATCCCTGCTTCTCTGAAGATAAAGATGACTCTTTCTGACAGCCAGGACTAGGGTAAATGATAGCTACTTATTGTCAGGTGAATGGAGTCTCAAAATCAGGTGATTGAACAATAACAGGGGTAGAAAAATAAGAGAAGGAACATACTTTACTTGTGCAGGGGGTTGGGTTTTTTTGTGAGTAAACTCAGATTACATTTTTTAAGTACACAAGGAACATGGTCTTGTTAATGTTCCGGGCATCCAGTGATGCTACAAAGCTTATAATGCACTTCTGCTGCAATATAATATATAATACGATGCATTCCTTGTTCCCTCATACTTCCGTGTGTTGCATTTTTTTAAAGTAGTGGAATTCCAGGCTTTGATCCACAGTCTGAGGTTTTATACTGAATTTCTGCAGTGTGTGTTAGGATAGGCATTTTCCTTGTTTCTTCATCCCTGGTAAAATCGCTCTGTGGAAAACAGCTCTGCATACACATATTTGGAGCTTGCTTTAATTTCAGTCTAGAAAAGGTCTTAAATTTCAGTGGATCAAAGTAGAAGTGTGCAATACCTTTTGGCACTGAGTTTACTTTTTTTATCAAAGGCTAGTTCCCTCTGAAAAATCTCTGTTCTCAACAGAAATGTCTCTCCTCTTCAGTACTGTAGGGGGCATCTTACACTGTAAAAGATGAGCATTATATGATGTAGTAATTGGTTTCATTTTGCACTGTACAGCACAGCCTTTGTTTGGGTAGCATTTTGATTTAAACAGTAATCTAGGTCTGCTGCACAAATAAATTATTCAAGACCAGGGGACAGAATATAGTTCTATAACAAGCCTGAGCCAAACCATCCTGATAGTGAGTTTTGACCCTTATGGGAAAGGGTTAAGTGGGTTCTGCTGACTCACTGTGGTAGGTGGCTTATTAGTTCACTTGTGTAAAAGGGAGATAAAAATGGTTTGCTGGGGAGAGGCCATCTAGGATGCCGGCTGAGCAGTCATGAGGGAGAAGCCTTAGAAATAGCTGAACTTTATTTTCTTATTGCTTATATCCTTGTTAATAAAGCCAAACCCCCAAAGCAATAAGGGGGTGGGGATCATTTTGGACTCCATTCGGTGTATGGCCTGTGCTTGAAAGTGAGATGGGAAAGGCTCCAGCTCACAGGTATAAATTACATGAAACAGTGACATAAAGACCTTGCATGGTGAAAATATTAAAGCATTCAGTCATAAGACCAATAACCAGGAGAGACAGAAATGGAGAGGTTGAAGGCAGGCTAGAAAGCCAGGTTTTAAGATTAGAATTTAGAAGGAGATAGGGAATCAGTGAAAGGGGAGAGGTCTGCACAGATTGTTTCAGGTGACCAGAGCTGCAGAGTGAATGGTTTTTCAGTAATGACACTGGTCTGACATTAGATTAAAAGAGTAGGTAAGTACCCAAATTTATCTAGGAAGTATTTTTCAGCAAAGATGCACTGGGACTGTGCTTAGCCTCAGCTTGCTGCTGTAGGCAGGAGGGGTTTTTTTGACATTGTATAGCGGAAGGTGAAAGTGCAAGGAGCATCCATACAGTCACTTAAGAATATAAACACAGGAACGTCAGAAAGGCAGTATGGGGTCAGACCAAAGGTCCATCTGGCTCAATATCCTGTCTCTGACAGAGAACAACAGTGAATACCTAGGGAAGAATATAAGAGCAGGGATATAAGTGATATTTCCCCATCATGATCTTCCAGCTTCCAATCATTTGCAACTCAAGGACTTCCTGGGCCAGATATGATATTTTTGTATTTAATAGCCCTTGATAGATTTTCCTTCTACAGAAGTGCCTAGTCACTTTTGAGTTATAGCCCTTATAACCTTGTACCTGCTACCCTCTGTGATCTCTTGTGGCAAGAAGTCCCAAAAGTTTCTCTACACTGAATGCTAAGCCATCTCCTTTTTGTCTGTTCCGAACCCACTGCCCACTAGCCTTCTTTAATGCCAAGATAATCTTTAGTTTGCATCTACATGCCCCGCAAGATTCTGCCCCGCTCTATTGTTATGCACCATCCTTCTCTGTTTTTCAGACTGAGTTATTCATTCCTCAAATGGGAGCTGTTCCGTGCCTCTGATTAACCCAGCCATTTTCCCCCAAACCCTCTCCAGTTCCACTTTGTCACCAAATCCTCGCGCAGTATTCAGGGTACCAGTGTGGCAGGGATTTATCCTGTAGCACAATGACCTTTCTTTCTGTTCTCTGTTCCCTCCCTAACAGTTTGCATGCTTTTTTAGCTGTTGCTGAGCTCCCAGGTGATATTTTCATGGAACTAGTTATAATATCTACAAAATGATCTTCCTGGATGGCACTGGTCAGCTCCGAGGTCATTATTTTATATATTACTTTTTCTTATGTGTAACAACTTTACATTTACTAACCTTGAATTTCATCTGCCATCTTAGTGTCCAGTCTCTCAGTCTCATTAAAACACTTCTGTTTTTTCAAAGCTGGCCTCTCATTTCTACTACTTTTCACTTAATATCATTTGAACAATGTAGAAACTCAAGAGTATGTGGGAAGCAAAGAAGTTAAGGAGGGATACATGATAGAGAAACCCATTTGATACTGGTTTGAGTGAAGTAAGAAAGGGATGGAAGCTTGTGACCTAGGAGATAAGAAGTATTCAAAAAGAGATCTAAAATCAATAGACAAGAAGGGAAGCTACACTGGATGGAGATAGTAAGATATGTATGTGAGCCAGAGAGGCTAATGCAAGATATTAATTTATTTAGATGTATAAAATTTGGGGAAATGTTATATGGTAGCTTCTGTGGGAAGGAAGGAGATGGTGGGATTTACAGAAATTACAGGTTTGTGAGAAATGTTAAGGGGACTGTGAGAAATGGAAAGGGTGAGAAACATTAGTGGAACATAGATGATAAAATGCTAGACTCAGAGCTAGACTGAGAATTCAATGTGGCAGAAGCAAGTTTGGAAGGAAGCAAAAATGTGTGAGAAATAAGTTCTTCCCAGTGTAACAGCTGCATTCTGTGTCGTAATACTGATAGGTGTGGGGCCATGGCCCATTTCCCCCATCTAGGATTTTTATGCAGTTCCATATATTGCATGAGGCACTAGTTCAGACTTGATAATTTTTAAAGGAGTTTAGCACCATTGCCTTCTTTTACAGCTCCTTGAGAAATGCTTACGCATTAGCTGTAGTGGAGATCTAAGTGAATTATGAGATAAAAAGTTTTATTTGCAATGGTTATGTTGCATGGCCCGCCTTTCCTTAAAGGGTTGAGCTGGAATACGTTCAATATAGACATTATAACATGAAAACACAGTATCCATGACTTCCCTGAATTTGTAGACAATCCAACAGAGATGCAGAAAGCAGGTGATTGATATAGTCTAGGGCTTGGAAACAGACCTAAGTAACATGTACTCCAGCAAAAATATCTTTGAGAGAAACCTACGCGTTCTCTGGAATTTCACTTGTCATTTAGAAAAATGAAAGTGGTTTAAATCTTTGGCTGTTCTAATTGTGAAGAAAACTTCCAAAATAGGAACTATGTGTAATAAATAAACAGTCTCTAGAAAGGTGGGAGCATAGCTCTAAATGGTGTGTGAATTGCCCCAGTCATCTCAGCAAGTTGCTGACTTATTTGCCCAGGAGTAATAATTTTAATGCCAATAAGATTTGTTACATTGTTCTCCATATAAAAAATGGACAGAGCTTCCAAGTACATGTATTTAGGTTGTGCATTGCCAATACCAGCATAATCTACTTAAATTAATACCCTGTCATTTGGCTACCCCTAGGAAGAGAAACTTTTTGGACATGGAAGAATCCTATCCTTCTGGGTTTTTTTCCAGACTACTTTTTGTTCTGTGATACATTTTTTCATATTCAGGAGCTGATTTTATATTGCTTCCATCTGTCCCCCTGTTACAACGATTCAGTAGCTTTTGAGCTTGGTGTTCTCCTGTGACTACTCTTCCCCTGCCCCAGGGTGCGTGCACACACACACACAGCCACAGACACACACACACACACATAAAGGAAAAACATTATTTGTGACTTAGAAAAGCAGGCAACAATATGAATTCAGTTCTTCCTTGGACCAACAGTTTAAAGTAAATGTTGGGATGTCTGCGCCAAGCTATCCAAGAGTGGCAATGTGAAAACTGTCTTAGAAAGCAGGAGAAAGGACATCCTGTCTATGCGTTGAACCTTCCCCTCTGAGTTGCGTTTTGAAGAATTTTGTTTGCATGTATCTTTAAAACAGACAAATTTAATCCTTGTATTTGTAGTTACAGAGTGTAACTGCTTCTACATATGATTCATATCTGCAGGCAGATCAGTTAACTTTTAGTTAAGATACATATACCCTGGAAGAAACAAATGGGTATAATGAAAAACTAGCTTTATTGTTAAGTATGGAGAGAACAATGTCTCTACACAATCAATCAATCAATCAATCAATCATTTTTTTTTTCCGTGCACCCTTCATGCCAACATGCCTGAATGCTTTATGGTCATTAAATTAAAGCTACAAACACACCATGGAATGGACAAGGCCAGATCAATAAATCTGATTCAAACTTAGCAAGGACTCTGCATAAGTAACCATGAAAGGAAGGATGACTCCAGTTAGAAAGGCATGTGTGTGGGCATAAAACTGAACCAGGATGTAGGAGATACTAGTTAGAAGGCAGAAACATTTAAAGGAACCGATCATTTTTATAGCATCATCCAGCTACCAACACCATCCACCTGGAGCTCAATGTCTTAAAGAGTCTTCTTGGACTTTGGAGTGACATTAGAAAAAAGCCATGGTGGCAAGAACTGTTTAAAACTGGCCAGACAGCTAAACACATAAGGTCACGTCCTGCCAGGAACATATCTAGTATTACAGATCTGCCTATTTGAATATCTCCATCTGATTACTGCAGGACACCATATCAAAGAAAGATGCAGCACGCATCCCCTGGTATTAAACATTGTGTGACTGGTCCTTCTTCATGAACCATCCCAGCAATTAGTTATTTGCAGTGACTACATACTGAACTCAAATCCAGCTGAAAGCCATTTGTTAGTTTGGCAGAACAGCTTTCCCCCCTTGCTTGAGCAGAAAGACACATAAAACCTCAATAGCCTTTATGAAACTACCAATTAATAAGAAGCTTTGCACATTTTTCTCATTGCAACCATCATAACTTTCGAAGGTTAATTCCCAGAGCAAATAAAATGAGCACAGGCCTAACTACATTCAAAATTAAATGCAAACCCCAGTTCTTCAACTTAAACTTCCCTCCCTCCATAATTTTGCAAGACATGTGCTCCTTAGTCTGTGAGTTGGATCAAAAGCATTGCCTAGAGGAAAAAGGTCAGAGGAGATTCCTCATATGAAAAGCAGGAGGCCCTCAAAAGGGTGCAACCTCAATTGCTGAACAGACACCACAAATAGGATGGATAAAAGCCCACATGAGACTCTGGTACGTGAGCAAGCAGAAGCTGACAGTTGCCCCTCAGGAATACAGTATAAAGCTTTCAGTTCTGCAGGAGACGTGATCTGAAAGTCTGCTTCCTGGGAGCAATCACAGGCGAACTGTTGCATGGCGCTGCAATTGCATAATTTAATAGTTGTCAGGTATCATCCTAAGGTGAGTGTTCTTGGTGGTAGTCTACATATAAAGTTTCTAAGTCATTAAGGATAAAAGAGTCTATGCAAGAAAAGGTCAGACATTATCCTCATGACTGCCAGAAGGGGTCCATATTAAAACAAAGAAGGTGTTTGATTTTCTTTTGAACGTGGGCAGATGATTCAGATCCATGTGCCCTTCATATGTTCTGTCTCTCCCCTTCCCATCTCCTCTCTTTTGAAACAGATTTAAGTCCATCTACTTTTATATTTTCAAACAAAACCCATAAAAGGGCCATAAATATCATGACTCGCTAAAATGAAAGCTGTTTTCTTCTCCTCCCATGAGACTCCTGCCTGAGAGAGAGACAGAAAAAGTTCACCTCTTTGAAAATTTCCTCCTCTGTTGAAGTAAAGCTGGTATCTAAGAGCAGTCTTCAAGGCTTTGTTCTTATCATCTTGACCTGGCTTTGTACTGGCTTTTCTCTGTATTGCTTGTGGAAGTGTGAAGGACGGGGCTAGGGGAAGGAGTTTTGGCTATCACTGGCAGAGCACGGGTTGTGCTTGGAAAGGGATTTTCATTGTGTTTTCAGAAAATGTTATAAACTCAGTGCAACAGCAAAAAGAATGAAGAAATTCATACCCCTTCTGGATCAGACCAGTGATCCACCCCTTCTGTCTCTGATGTTGGCCAGAACCAGATGCATCTCAGAAGGTATAAAGAAAGTTTAAGTGGGTAATTATGGAATAACCTGCCCTGAGTAAAATTTTCTTCCCACCTGGCCCAAAGTCCTCCTTCATCTCTCTTCCTTGGTTAGAGTTCAAGTCTATGCCCTGAAGCGTGACGGCTTCTCTCCCTTCCAAACCTCTTTTCATCTTGGCCTGTCTAATGTAACTGCCTATGACAGTGTTGTGATGGGATGTATAGGTCTTGTCCATTGAGAGTCTGTGACAGATCATAGCCCAGCTGGAAAGAAAAGCAGAGAGGTGAAGAGAAGGCAAGAGAGGAGAGCATAAACTCAGATGAAATATCCATCAGGAAGATGGAAAGAAGAGTGAGTGCCTGAGAAACTAATTGCTGCCTGCTGATCTGGGCTGTGGAGATAGCTTGCAAGTGAGCATTTTTACTTTTCAGAGATTTCAGCCTGGAGCACGCTAGGAAAGTCAGCTCTTGGTTGAAACTACTGTTCATCAATATTTTCCCTTTTATATATATACGTGTGTATATATATGTGTATATATATGGGGTTTTTTCTCAAAGCTCTAGACATATGAGAGTAGTCCTGAGAAAACTGTTCTATTATAGACTGAGGGAGCTTTTTCTTCCACTGAAGTTCACTACTCATATTTGAAAAGATATTGGAGTAATCTGGGGCTGCTAGACATTGAACACTGAAGAAAATCAGCCTATTTTTCCACTACCCAAAAATGATTTAGGAACCCAAACTCAGATATTCCTGTTTAGGTCCTCGTCCCTATCATATAAACAGAGATAGCTAGATAGCTGCTCATGCTCCTGAATAAAATGAAGAGCATACCTGCAAGTGTCGCAGAGGTTACCAGCTTCTGTGGGTTTGTTTGATCATTGCATAGTGCATCAACATTTATGTGACACAATGCCAGATGCCCAAATGTGAGGGTTAGAATTGTCCATCACATGAAGATTCTTGACTTTTTAGAAGTTGTCAACATTATCTCTGGTGATAGCACTTCGCTATAGAAAGCATTCACAAAGTTCCAGGGAACACTTAGTGTACATTCTATATGGCTACTTTCCATAGTATGCAGGTTGAATGACAGTTTTCACTTATTTGTCCAGGGCTTCAATAGTTCCTAGGGACAGGGAAAGAAGACCTAGGTCTTGGATCGTATCCAAGCCTCAGTAATGATTAATTTCACTCCCTCGGCATCCAAAGTTTCCCATGTTTCTTTCCCTCAAAAGTGCTGCAAGGTCACCCAGTGTTTTCCAATTGGTGGGTGCTGAAATCTCACCTGGTCTTTCTTGGATGCCACAATGAAGTGTTCAAAGCACCCTGCTGGTGTTAGTTCAGCACAGGGGATTGTTCATTAAGAAAATTGACTACATAATTTATACTGGGAACAGCTGCAGTGAGCAGTTCAGGGGCAATGTTCAAGGCTCTGTAATCTCCTGTTAGTCGCCACTTGCCATTACATTTCTTTAGTGGCCATAAAGGAGAATTGTAGGGGAAATGAGACGTGACTACAATTCCCTGTTCTTCCAGCTCCTCTATCAATTCAGTAACAGGACAAATAGCATCAGAAGGTAATTTTTATTGTGGAATATGAACTAGTTTGCTATGGGGTAAGGGAGCAGCTGTTTGCAACAAATTAACAGTCAGGGATGCATTCGTAGGAGGTAAACAGTGGCATGAAGAGAGTGGTGTCCCTATTTCCCATTTTTCCTGTGAGCCCACCTATGACTGACCCTTCAATACATCTATACCCAATATAGTAAGGTCAGGTGGGTTGTCTGTCCATTAGACAGAATTAGTTTGACCAGTGGGCGGTTAGAGATTTTCTCATTAACGCCAACAACAGAAACTAACTGCTTGCTAAGCAGAGGCTGTCCTTCGTAAAATGTCCTTACCTACCATTGATATTTGGGCTCCTGTGTCAATGAGGAATGTTGTAAGGTAGCAATCATTAACTGCGACCATCATCTCAGGACTGGGATCCTCAGCAGTGGGAGCAGCAGCCACCAGTACTGCCACTGAACCAAGCTCCCACTGTAGTTT
This sequence comes from Buceros rhinoceros silvestris, assembly GCF_000710305.1. NCBI lineage: Eukaryota > Metazoa > Chordata > Aves > Bucerotiformes > Bucerotidae > Buceros > Buceros rhinoceros. The sequence continues at coordinate 14,641 of NW_010411297.1, read as the reverse complement.
CCTGCATATTCACTGTCTAGGTTTAGTGCTGACAGATTTGGGTATATCCCTAAGCTCCCATCCCTTGCATTCTCTGGCTCCCTAGTTGTTATCCTTTTAAACCACACAGTGTCACCCCATCTCATGACACAGATCCCAGAGGACTGTCATGAGAAGTGAATAAGAGAAACCTGTCCAGCTGCCATAGGAGGGGAGTTGGTAGCCCATTGAACCGACTCATTTTCCAACATCTCTTATGCTCAGTAGTGAGTGAGAGTGTTTTCCATTTTCTCCCTTTTGCTTTTGTCTTTTGCATGAAGACAGGCTGGCTTTTTTACATTTACTTCAGGTTCTCCTCTGGTTTTTACTGTGTGGGATAAATCTGCTAGCACACATTGAAGGACCTCCTGGAAAGTAAAAGCTAAAGATTTCTACACCCCTTAGCTCCTTTCATTACAAGTCAGAAGAGTACAGGCTACCAAATCAGGGATGCAGCTCTGCAGGAAGGAGTTGTCCAGCCCCTGAAGCAAGGGGTGCTGGTCCTTCTAGTTAAGCTAAAATCACAGGTTTCAGCAGGGCAGTCTGCAGCCTAGCTGCTGAGATCCGGAACCACATGCTTTTCCCCCCATGGTCAGTGGGCTGCATCGTGCCTTCCCAGCACAAAGTGCAAGTCTGTAAGTGACCAGTAATATTTAGCCCCATGGTATCCAGCAATATTCCCAGAAATAATGCCAATGATTGAGCTTCAACTAGGGCAAGGTGGACCTGGTTGGCTCTGGCTGTCTAGATCCATGCTAGCCAGTCCACGGGTATTTCCCCTGGCTTAGCTCAGTATCTCTCCCCCAGATCTCTTAACTCCAGGGTGGTAAAGGATTAGTTGCTGTGGAGGAAGGTAAGTCTTGTGCCACTGTGGGCATGCTCTACTATTCAGTCGTGACTACTGGTGCCAAGAGAGCAGGGGGCAGGGAATCAAGTTTTTTCCAAGTTTACAACAATATAGCTATTGCAAGTGTACAGAAATTGTAAATAATTTGCCTACTATTTTTCCTAGTTACCTTTCTCCTTGTCCATCCTTCAGTTACAAATGCCTTGGAGAAAAGATCATCCTTGCTAAGTGCCTGAAAATTTCTTGGCTCTTAGGGGGAGCTACAGGATATTTAAAAAATGATGCTAGGTTCTATTTTCACTACCAAAAAAAAAAAAAAAATCATGTCATAAACTGATTTGATGTGATTATACTGTAAATAGTCCAAATCAAAGGGAAAATAACCCACAATATTCACACTATTGAGAGACTGTGTAGTGGTAATCACTGTTCTTCCCTGCTGTTCAAAATATTTTCCAAGTGTCCCCAAAACTGCACTGGCAGTAGGATGTGTCCCAATTCAAGGACTTTAATGCAACTGCTAAATAGAAATCATTTTTCTCCTGGAAATTTTCAGTGAAATAGTCTCTGTTTTGAAAAAAAAAATCACAGCTATTCACTGTAAAAGCACTAGAAAAAGGCGGAGACCGACAGAAATATTTCTGAAAATTGAGTCTCACATTTTAAAAAATTTAATCCAATTAAGGAGAAAGTGCAAATATTGAAGCTCAAAAATAGGTATTTTCTATCTGAAGAGGCCAAAGATATTTGGTAATACTTGGTATTTTTTTCAGTGTTGGTTGCTGAAGTTAATAGGGAACGTAACCTCTGCTTTATACATGGGGAAACAGTAACAGAAATTTGTTTGCCTTCAGCTCTCTTTGTACCTTTTCCTCAAGAATTGTTACACCAGCATTTTAAACTGGTATTTTAGCTTACCTTTAAGACCACTAACCTTCTTCACAAACAGCACAGCCACCTCTGCTTGTTGTAATGCTATGGGAGAGCTCTGCCGAAGAACCATTTCCCACCTCAATGCAGGCAGACATTGCACGTTTCCTGCCCTGTGCGCAGAGGGTCTTTTTCACCTGACATCCATGCTCAACACTTCAAAATATTTCCCCTTTATGATCTTTTATTTCTCAGCATCCTTCGGAGCTTAGTAATAGCTAAGGATATAGTTATGTACTGTTACTCAGTTAGTATCCAGAGGTCTTACCTAGCACCAGGGCCCCGTTGCAGTACGTACTGCATAATTCAAGATGCTTTCACTAAAAGACTTACAAATTAAATGAACAAAACACACCCAGGATGGGAGAAAGAGATTGCATCTGTCAGTGTGTTTGAGACCCAAAAACTGAGCCCAGCATTGTACACAAGTACTGCAGCAGGGAAAGTCTATGGAAAATTTCAAAAGATCAGGCTAAATTAATCTTGCTAACAAAGTCATTCTCCCTGAGCAATCACTCAGCTCTGTGTGGCACAATTAAATACTCACTGGCCTCCAGAGGACTCTCCAAACTGGTGATTAAGGCATTTGCCTGAGAGGGGCAGAGAGATGTTTCAGGCCGTTTTCCAGGGAATAAGCAGCATGAAAGAGTTAAGCATTCGTCAGTGCAGGCGTTTCCCTTCCCAAGTCATGGCTCCTGTGGCTAACCTGTGAAGTTGTGTTCTGTCTTTCTGGACCAAAGAGTAATAAATTCAAATGGAAATAGTTGATGTGCGACTCTCTCACTTAAAAATCACCAACAGCACAGGGAAGGAGCCTAACACCCTTGGACATGGATTCAGGTTCTCTCAGTGAGTTAAAGCACTGTCTTCTGAGATGACCTGAACACTGAGCTACTGAGTTGAAAAAGGCCACTCTGCTTTTTGTCTCCCGCTGCCTACGGGTTATGTCTTGTCTGTGGATAAGGTTGGTGTAAGAACTGAAGGTAACTTCAGGGCTCTGAGCACAGTCTGGAAAGAAGTGCTTCGTTGCAGTTTTGTGTTTATCCACTATAATCTGATATAACTACAGACTGCTGCCAGAATTGGTGGTCCCACCTCCCTCAGCTTGCCTTCTCCAGCCTTCAGAAAGCACACTGACATCACATTTCTTACCTCAGAACTAGCAATGATGTGGGTATGGGGCTCGTGAGATCTACTTGTTGGTTTGACAAAAAATGTATCTTTTTTAGAGGTGGGGGCATGGTGTTAATAACTACCCTGTGACTGCACAAATCACTATCTCCAAGATAAGAGAGTCAGCAAGGCTCTAGCTCAGTGGGAATCCTTAAATATAGCAGGGTAAAATGCTACCTTAAGACTGCAGCAGACCCAGTCTTGGGTTTATTTATTTTCGGAAGATGTTCTCCATTCATAGTGGTGGTGTTAGGGCAGTGACTGCATTGTATAAGGAAACCAGGTACCTAAGAGAGGACTGCAGGATCAGTAGGCAGGCGAGTCCCTAAAAACTAGATATGCTGCACTGAATTTTACAGTGCCTAGATCACCTTCTGGATCCGTGATGGTGCAGGTGGTTTCAAATATACATGCAGACCTTCACATGGATGGGGCATATATTCCTGGCAAAACTGGCAGCTTTACCTATGTTTTTCTGTTTGAGAAATGATTCATAAACAATCAGATTGGTTCTGGCTCTGTGTGGCAGATTGCACTCGAGCATGCAGCAGCCTTCTAGCCGAAAGCTAGGCTAAATCACCCACTGAAAGTACAAGCCTTTTTTTAGCATTTAACACTTCCTTAGCATTTGACAGTGAAACTCAGCAAAGCACCAGCTTTTATTTTTGCTTTGTCCTACTCATTCTCCCAAGGCTCAAAGGATTGTAAATGCCTCTGGAGTATCAAAGCTTCAAATCCAATGCAGACTGGCTATTATACCCTTCAGCGGCGAGCATGGCAGTCACAGAGATGGGATGAATGCTTCCCATCTAGATCATTTAAAATCTGTGTTTAGTATTAATGCTGTCACTTTTTAACCTGACATTTAGTTTGGGAAGCAGTTGGCTGACAACGCAGGGCAATGCAATGCCCTATGCTTGTGCATAGTAAGAGATCATCCTGTAAGATCAGGGTGCTTGCTGGAATGGGAGGGCTACCATAATGTTAGGTGAGATTAGCCAACTGGCAGAAGAACCTGCTGTGAGGGCAATGCCTTGCCAAGGTTTATGCAGGCAGTGATAGGATTAGGAAGGTACTGCATGTGGCGCATTACAGTGGGTACATGAAGAGTCTTCCTGTTCCCTTATTCTATCCCATTAACTGAGTTACACTCTAAAAACCGTGTTCCTTGCACAAAGAAGCAGAAAAAAATACTGTTTGTCTTAAATCTATTCCTGCTTGTGAATATATATTAAATCTCCTACAAATTTTTTTTGTTCTGCTGCTTTTACCTTTGTAAAAATTTTCCTTGGTGACTCCTCTATTGCCAGTTTGGCCCTGACAGGTGAAAATCAAACCCTTCTAATATGACGAGCTCTGGGAACACATTCTTGGTATCCTTCTATGTTGGCTGAAGGCAACGTGGAGTTACAGAACCTCAACCAGAGTACACCGGCACATTAGCTTTTCCTGCCCTCTTCTGCACAATTATTTTGGAGAAAGTTAAGAATCTTGGCCAGAGAAACTATATTCATAACATCCACTATTTAAGCCTCTCACTCAGGTTCTGTCCCTGCAGCGGGAACTGACATACTGTCAAAGTTGACAGCACTATGCCAGTTCATTGCACGAGAAGACCTGGCCTTTTCTTTCCTCCCATCTCCTGAGCTTGGCTGCTCCCATTATATGAAACCTGGCTCAGTCCTGTCCTTAATAAAATCTCCATGCTCCATATGCTCCCTCAGCCTCCCTTTGATTAGTGCTCCCAGAGTCATCCTCACTGCTGATGTTGGGTGCATGCACAGCTCTGTAATTTCCCGACAGCCTTTTTCAAACACTGGCTTTTAATCAGGCACTCTGTTTTAGCAGCACTTCCTTCTCTCACAGAGTGCCTTTGAAGCAAGGCTGCCAATAGTGGTGGGGTTCCTTCTCCGTTGCCCTTTTTTGTTGTTTCTATACAGGATTCTAGGACAGAATTTTGTAGCTTTTCAGATGCTCTGATTTTTTTTTCCCCTTTTTTTTCGGTTTTTTTTTTTTTTTTCTCTGTGTCGTGATCCTAATTTCCTTCAGGATTTCTTCTTCCTCTCCTGGGAAATTTGTCTCTATTTCTGGCATCTGTCCTTCCTAACCCTTCCCACTTTTTTTCCCTTCTAAAGACAGGGGAAAAGAATCCATTTAATATTTTTCTGTAGTAACGTCTATCTCATCTGTCAATAAATTACCCTTTGCCATCTCTGGGAGACCCCTTTGTCTCCCTTCACTGACCTTATTCTGTACCTTGCCTGTTTTTTTTTAAGGGAGGATGCAATATCCCTGGGCTGTCATTCCATGAAGAACAGCTGTCATTCCTCCCATAGCGTATGCGTATGTGTTTGAGGAGGGAGGGGAAAGGGAAGGGGGAATTAGGGGAAGACGGGGAGCTGCCACTGGGAAATATGATGGTCCTATTTACAGTGGTGAATGTTTTTCCATTCATGATATTCAGCTGCGATTCTGTTTTTTTCTTGAGTGGTTTTAGACATTCATTTTCTGATTAACTGAAATCTAACACTCATATATCTGAAATATCACTACAAGAATATTTATTAAACACATTTTAAAAAGTCATTATGTATGCATTTTATACATTCTCATTTCTTCACAGCCTGCAAGTGTAAATGCTATCTCACTGTCAGAGCTGCAGTACTACACAGTAGGATTCAGGAAGCATATAGGTGGCTAAAAAATCATGTGACTTTTCCATATATTTTCAGTGTTGCAAACTGAACTGCTCAGAGAGGGTCAAAGAGCATGCTATAGTCCTGCATGCAACTAGCTAGCTGTGCACACCTGCATAAGGAAGAGACAGACCTGTGGATCCACCAATTCCTGCGCTGTCCTTACTCCTCCACGTGCTGTTTGAAGCACTGCAGACTCCCAGGGAAGTCATCACGGATATTTTCCTATCTGTCTTGTGGTCCAAGGGCTGCTTTGTGCTTTGTGCTGGTCAGACATAGCACAGGTACAAGTTCCATTTTTCCTGCCCCTGCTCCCCCCCACAAACTAACCATAAATTAGTACAGTGGGAAAAGCAAATTCTGGCTTTGGTCAAATTCTACCAATATCTTTAAAGAAGTAAAAGAACTGAAAGAAATCAACTGAAGATGCCCTCTCCTCTGTAGTGTCTGGTAATTACACTTCTTAATGCATCTATTCTCACAATATGGATGTGAAATAAGGAATTGCAGTTATTATCTATGATGCAGGTATGCATTAAAGACACACCAAAGAGACTTGGAACTTCAAGACTTGGCACATTCTGGGGCCCTCATTCTCTGAGTCAAAAGCCTGATGGAATACACAATGGCTCTTGTTCGATGAACTCTTCGAGTTCGCTTTGTTTGGAAGCCAGTGACAGGCACCATGTGTGTGTCACAGGCCAAATCCAGGGAGGGATAAAGGCAGGGCATCCCTCCCAACCTCTGAGGTTGGAGGTGTTCCAAGGCTCCAGATTAGCCAACATTAGAGAGAGACTTGCTCATGCCAAAAAAAAAAAAGGATGTCTAGGTGTGATGTATGTATCAAACCCATCAGTTCCTTGTCCTATGCTAGTAGGACATCAGCAGAACATCTTTTCTCTTAAAGAAGTACTACTGCACTACTTACTTTAGAACTGCTTGGTGACTGATGTCCGCTCTGGCCCTTACTCCCTCACCTCATGGCTCTGACTCACAGTCTCTGTTGGATTTATCTGACCAAACTGAAAAGGTAACCAATCTCCACAGTCAGAGATAATAAATTCTTTAGCCACCACAGCAAAATACGTTGATATGATCTTGAATTTAATTACTCATTTCTGCAGTCCTCAGTCCAGGATATCAGAGTAAACTGGTATCATGTGAAAACAGATTTACATTAGTGCATCAGGCTATGAGCTAAAACAGTTAGCAGTGGACACACCATTCATTCGTCCACCTCTTCTTTGGATTAACTACTTACAGCGCCTTAGTAACACAGGCAGCTGAAAACAGTAATATCTCAAACTTCTCCAGGGTGAATCACTAGGGCTTGGGAACCAGAGCCCCTACTTCTCTGGGATGTAAGATCCCACTGCTGGAAAGAATCTCATGCCTTTGGGGACTAAGGCTCTGTCTGCATACGGAAATAAGGTTTTCAAATGCGTCCTTCTACTGGTAACACCAGCCCCGCTAGAGCACCAGTACCAATGTTGGGAGTCTACTGAAGAACGGCTCCTAGTTACTGCCATCTTCAGGACTATCCCATGTTAATTATTCATTACTCCTGTCATGACACCTGTGGCAACTGGCAGAGAATCTGCACAAGCATTACCAGCCTTGAGGCTGAGAAACTGTTAAATAGCCTTAGTAATAGAATATTAAAAACTTGATGATGGGTGAGCGTGGGTGGAATAATTGTCTGCTCTGAAAGAGGCGCCTTTTCCTCTTTCTATTTCTGTGGTTGAATTTTGTCTCCTGGATAAATAAAAACAAACCTCCTCAGTTACTATTGTTCTTGTTCACCTTTTGACTCTTGATTAGATTTACCGCAGATGGATTCTGTTCCGTAGATGTAAAGTGGAATCGACACATTTCTGATGCACTCCAATGGAATTCTCACCACCTGCTCCACCTCAGACCCTCAAGCTCCAACTATTCTCAATGCCTGTTAATTAACCCATCCTTCTGGCTCACGTCTGAGATACACCTGAGTGACCACTCACTCTGATCAACTTACTGTTCTGTATCACTTTGAATCTTTATCTTACTTTTAATCCTCAGCACTTGGAGCCAAACCTGATACCTTTCTGAAGAGAGAAACTCACGGTGATAGCTGCCTCTCTCAGGCTGCTTCTCCTTTCTATATTTTTTTAGTGTTTTCCCAGATGAGGCCCCAGGATTATTGCAAACCAGTCCCAGGAAGAAGTGCTGCTCAATTAGGCGAAAAGAAACTCGAAGGAAAAAAGGAGTAGAGCCAGCAAATTGCTTGAGATAACAATCTCCCCCCACCCGTGTGTCTCTGTAACTAAGAGGATTAGCTGAACTTTCTGTGTCACACTAAAACTGACAATAAGCAACAGTGACTTCCCCCCGCTGGCACTTGTACCTTCACATGTTTCATTTTCTTGCCCATACTACTGCCTTGCCCCTTGCTGATTGTATGACAAACTTGGGATGAACATGACGGCTCTTTCCTTTCCTTTAAGATTTATGACTCAAAGCCAAACAAAACCCAACTCTAGTTATTACATGCTCTGTTTCCTCCTAACAACTCACTTTTAACAGTATAAGCTAACCAAGGAAACATGGAAATATGGTCTGCTTGATCTCACCTGATCTAGCTGCTGTTTGCCAGAGACACAAACAGCAGCCTCAGGTCTGCTACCATGGGAGTAGGCATAAAGGTATCCCTTGGGAGCAGGATCAAATCTGCAGAATATATAAAGCAAAAGTCCCATCAAAATTCAAAGTGGCTGAGGCTCCATGTAGATACAGAAACAACACTACCAGCAAGGAGCTGGTTGTTTATTTCAGGTAAAGACTTATCATTATGTGGTAGGGGGACATTCCAGGGTACTTTTGCAGTGAAGAGAAACAAACTTCAGTAAAGCACTTTGATGCTAATTATGGAATCAGCTTCATGTTCCTCTGACAATGGTGTACACGTAGTGAAAAGAATCTGGCTTGTGGTTGAAGGTGATCAAATACAGAATCAGCCAGTTGGAAGAGACCGTTGAGTCCAACCATTCACTCTGCACTGCCAGGGTCCCTAAACCATGTCCCTCAGCGCCACATCTACGCATCTTTTAAACACTTCCAGGGATGGGGACTCCACCACCTCCCCGGGCAGCCTGTTCCAATGCTCCCCAACACTCTCTGTAAAGAAGTTTTTCCTGATACCTAACCTAGATCTCCCCTGGCACAACTTGAGGCTGTTTCCTCTCGTCCTGTCACTTGTCACATGGGAGAAGAGACCAACCCCCACACTTCAGTTCCTACAGTAAACCAATTCCTTTTTGCTGAGCTGCATAGAACATCACTTCAAACCAGGTGAGCTACTCCTTTCTATGAGCCTGCCACAGAAGCTGTATGATGAGAGGAAGTTTGTTCTAAAAGACAAGACAAAGGAGGTGTATTCTCCTCCTATTGAAACATTCTTCTTCCTCTTCCACATCCTGAGTTTTCACAGAAGACCACAGCGGAAGGTGGTGGAAATATGAAAGATGAATGCCTCTGATACCTGAAGGGCAGCATGCAGGCACACTGACCGAGTAAGCAGCTGTGCAACAGCAAGGAAGGAAGTGGAAAACAAGAGGATGGAGGAGAACCAGTAATATTTTCACAGTGATGTAAAGTAGATACCAACACTTAAAAAAGGACACTTAACAAATTGAGATGTGGGACTCAAGTGATCGCCACCAGAGTAGGGATTGAGGAAAAATGTTGGCAGAGCAAAGTTTGCCAGAAATGTCAGGGCTGGGTCATAAAATGCGTGGGATTTGCCCGTTTTTGTAATGCATTTTACTGAATTAGGCATACGTGCTGCATACCCTCTCATTGCTACACGACTCCCTGAACCTAAATTAAAACACTGTGGCATTTCTGCCATGTTAAATGGTGTGAGCAGGTACCTTCAGACCACATAAATTCAGCAAAGTAGTGGTTTGGGGGTCCCTGTACAGTTTTATTTGAGATCAAAGGGTATGGTGGTGAGGGGAAGAAATACCTCCAGACAGATTTAGACTTCTACTCCAAAAGTCTGTTCAGACTGAGGCACTGTAAAAAATGCCCAGTGTATTGCCACGGGGTAAGACTGCCTTGTCACTCTATAGCAACCCCTGTCTCGCCTATATGGAGCAGCAGTTTTAGTTCAAAGAGATCTAGGTTCATTCTCTTTCTCCATTTACATGAAATGGGACTAGAGTGGAGCGTGGCAGCCTTTTAACAGTGCCCCACAGCACTGCAAGAGTTCTGCCTAGAGAGTGAAGGACACCGTGTCCAATTGAAATTACAGAGGAATTTGGGGTAGGCAGAATGTAATTACACAATTGGAATTGAAACTGTGAAATTAAAAGGAAATATTCAAGGATGAAGGGGCAGAGAGAATCCCTAATCTCCAGCCAGGCTAGGCTGTGTGCCAGAAAAGTCCCTTTCTGAAGAGGGAATAAGCAAAGAGCCTGTGCTGGAAGAAAGGGAGGTAGAGAATAAAGACAATGTTTTCAAAAGCACCCTAACTCCAGCTGTGTGTTTGTTTCATAGGCTACGTCTATTCTACAGAAAACCTGGAGGTTGCTAAAAGGCATCAGATGTGTCCCTCTTGGCCCCCTCTTCACTGAGGTCAAAAACAATTTGGTTCCTCATGTAAGCAGCGCCAAAGCATTTCCAAGGTCTACAGCAGAAAGTGTGCTGTACAACTGGTCATAAACAAGGAGTTCAGCCCTCTTTTTCATATAGGTACAAAACTGAGTTTATTCTCTATATGGGATCTGTCAGACTGCAGGCACTCCTGCTGCAGTATCTGAGTTTTTCCTAAGTCTTAGTTATAATCCTCATAACAAAAAATATGTATTTTTAAGGCTTCCCTTGTAGTAAAGGGAGGCAGAGAAAACCACTGAAAACAGATCTGTGGCAGTTTTGAGGGGCAACCTGAATCGGGCCATTGCAAATCCCACTTCCCAAGAGATCTAAATCAAGTTGTAGGACCCCATTGTTGTCCCTCTTGGAGTAGAGAGACAGGTAAAGATGGAGCCAGCCTTGAGGATCTCCAGAAGAGGAATGACAACAAGCTGAACAGGGTCTTTCAATCAAGGCACATAGCTGGGGGCTGAGCCACACATGTAGCTGAAGACAAGTTACTCAATTTCTCTGCCTTAGCTTATCATTGCTTAAAAAGCACAGTGATAATTTCCTGAATCTTCTAAGTTGGTGATTTGTAAGATGTAATTGATTCACATTGGAAGGTGCTTAGGTGCTGCACTGACCACCACTGAAATGCATACAAAAAAACTGAGCTAGAAAAAGTGCAGCCAAAGCAGCAGAGAGCGAGAAACAGATTGAAAAAGCCACCTGAGAAGATAAGTGTCCTTTTAGTGATTACCCTTCCCTTTCCGGAGGATGTGTGAAGGTTCTGAATTATGGTGGGGGGTTTTAATTATGAAAATGAAAAATATGTTTCTTTTCATGTGTGCTTCATTTCTTATCTCCAAAAAAAGCAGTTAGCTGCACCTGGGAGGGGCAGGATATTATGAGATGGTACAACTTTCCTGCCACCGTTTCATTAGCTGGGAGATTCAGAGGTTCACCAGCAAGGCTCAGAAATAAGAGATTTTGGGGTCATCCTTTCTCCAATCCAGAGACAACAGAAAAGGAACAGAAACAGAGCTAGAGAGCAGTCTGGTCAAAGGCAGTCAGAGGAGTGTGTAGGGGAAAATAACAGCCTGTGTATGCAATGGACAGTCTCTTCTGCGGTTCGTGCTCAGCACTCACAAGGCGCGTAGGAAGGAGGTCTGCAGAGGGGGCAGAGCAAAGTATTTGAAAAAGACGGTACTGGTGAGTCCCAAGCCTCTGGGATGAAGCTAGACTGTCTCCTCCATGCTCGGGAACAGGAGGAGGGCAGGGAGCATCACAGAAATGAAAGGTAAAATGGCTTTGTGGTTAAAGTCCAGTACTGCACAGCCTCAGAGTACGTAGGCCTGGGTCTGAGTCCCACTAATGTCTGCTGTAACACTGGAGGAAGTATGCATGGTCTTTATATTGCTTTTCTTTGCTTCTCATTCTCAATCAAGGAGCTACTAATCCTATTTTCCCCTTGTTCTTTGCCTGCCAAATCTCTAAACTGCAAGCTTTTTGAGACATGGACTGCCTTTTGCTGTTCCTATCGATAGCATGTTAAAAAAAAATGAAACTGTAACCTCTGTAACAGAGAGCGCCAGTTTCCCTGTAAGGGTGTGTATTACACATGAAAAATGGTAAACAGACAGAGACATAAAGGTAAGTTTGATTAAAGGTGAGACAATCTGAGCAGTCTGAAAGGGAAAGTAATGGAGAGCTTTTCGGGAGATAGGCACAAAAGCGTAACGGGCAAAGAAGGATGGTTTTGAGGCAGAATCCTGCGTTGCAGTATCTGGAGGACCAAAGCGAAAGCTGAAGCAAATGTGACTCTAGAAACAGATCCACCTTGAGGAGAGAAATCTGATGTGAAGAAAACACGGTAGAGAGAAGGGACATTGTGCGAGAAAAGCAGCATCTGGGATTCACATCTGAGCAGCACAGTGGAATTGGAGCACAGCAGATAAGTTTGCTCTTAATTTCTCTATACACTAGGGCTGTTCGGGGAAAATGGTAATTTCCTTTGCAGTGTGTTTTTTGCTTAAATACAGTAATTTGTGTTTCTTTTGTCCCCTGCCTCCCCACCTTAAAAAAAAAGTCTCTAAAATACTGCTGAATTAATTCTAGCAGGAAATAAGAAATTCAGAAGGTAATATAGCTATCATAGAAAATTTGGGGTTACAGGCACAAGTCCAGGAGGGCTCTGAACTAGGGAGGTATCTGGATCAAAATCAAAACATTGGACACAGATTTACTGCAGAGCTTTAAAAGATCCTGAAACACTATTTCTTCCCTTTACAGGTGTGTTGATTTTGAACACTGTATTGCTTTTCACTGCCAGAAAATATTTTTAAAGCAAAATCCCTGTGAGAGGTGATTCTACAAGGCTGAGAAGTCCAGTCAGAGAGCAGAAACATGGAGTCCTGGAAGGTGCTCGCTGCTTTGGGCTCTGTTTTAGCAGAGGATGTAAGCACGCCTCAACCACCAGGGTGAGACCAGCGTCACTGACTGCAGCCAAACAACTCAGTTTCCCACTTAAGTCTTTTTGGGAAATAAATCTAGAGTGCTCAGCTTCTCACATCATCTTTGTGTCCAATTATCTCAAATTTCAAGTATTTCCAGCAAGTTGCTCTTGAGTAAGACAGCAGTCAGGCATTATGAGGCAAGTAACATCGAATAATAAGTTCACAGAAATCACAAGCTGTTTGGAGCCAACTGACAACTGAAATAGAGGTAAAATTTACCTGATAAATTATTCATCGCTAATGATTTGTCCAGCTTTCCTGGATATATAGTCACGGGGATGTATGACACCTTGGGGAAGGCATCAGATAAGAGATACGTTCAAACTAAACTAGAGAAGAGGATGCAGGCATAAGTCCAGAGCCATCTTTAAAAAGAGAGGGGGAGCAGCTATGTGGTCAAACAGAATTAAGTTCTCTTTATAGCCAGTCAATTAGAAAACACAGAGCAGGTTAGTAACCACCAGAAAAAAACACGCAGTAACTACTTGTTTTCAGGCAGCTTTTCTTCAGTGTGTTCCAGCTAACTGTGCAGAAGCTGAGCCAGAGCAAAGGCTAAATCAGGTGTGGTAATGGGAGCAAATTTTCCCCCGCGAGAAGATGCTGCTATCAGGGAGAAGGTTACTAGGAGGTAGCATGTGGGACTGAGAAGAGTCTATGGGTGAGATGGGAAGATACGAGAGAGAATATTCAGCACAGGCAGGATTAGAGCTGTGCAGAGTCTTAATCTAGGCAGCCCTTTCTCTACACCTTTATCTGTCATGGTGCAGCCACTGTGTACTGCAGTGCTGGTATAACCTGGCCATAAAACTGGATTAACTGGCCTGCGAGGATCATGGCTGAACAGAAGAGGAGCAGGGCAATATGCCTTTGTTTACATGTTCACTTCTGTAAGCGAAACACAGACCTTGGTGAGACAAAGTACTTAATTACTGCTATGGAACATCATCACATGAATATGCAAGAGTACAATTAGTGTTAGGGGAAGTTTTTTGCTGTTTCATAGCACAGTCCTTTTCTGCTAATGTTTCCTGCAGTCCTTAATGAAAGCTGTTCTATACCACCTTCTGTTTTTTCTCTTTTCTTTTTACATGACAAAGCTCAGGGATAATGTATATTTATGCAATATTAAGGTTAGAATGTAAGCAATTTTCATTTTTATTTTGCCAAATCTGTCAAGAATCAGCAAAGTTTTGCCACTCTGCCTGCTTAGCTGCCCTGATTTGGAAGTTTTGAATGTAAAGCTAATTTTGTTGGTCCCTCTAGTCTCTTATTATTTATTTACTCCTTTTTAATGAGAGAGGCATGAAGCCCGACTCTTCCTGTCAGGTTAGACAAATCTGATGAGGAAAGTAGAAGAGGATAACGTATTTGCTTGGGAAAGACACCCCAGAAGCATCATACTGCCCTTAGCAGAGGAGAATCAGTTGCTCGTAATTGCACTTTCCTGAAGGAAAAACGGACCGACACTCTTTTGCCCTCCTCCACGGGCAGCTGCAGGCACCGTTATTGCATTTTCTCTATATGCAATTCCTTTTCATTCACAGGGGATTCATTTTGCTTTCCCTGAGGTTGGGGAGTACCTGTCGAGCAGACGCAGTCACGACAGGTATTTTCACACAGCCGCTGGCAGACACAGTTCTGCTCGAAATGCCCCTTCAGCCTTACGGTTACGTTTCAGGACGCTAGTCTAGTCATCTAGTTGCCTCCCTTTTGCTACCGCGGTTAACTATTTGCGCCGCTCCCTGCCGGTCTGGCGGCCAAACAGTTAACGAAGGCTGCAGGAGGGCAGGGCTGGACATACCCGCTTTAGCAGGGAGCGGCTCCTCCCTGCCGCTTGCGCCTGC
>NW_010411296.1:67557-108656 GCF_000710305.1 Buceros rhinoceros silvestris | reverse complement strand
TGATGATTCTGTGATTCTGTGATTCTGAGACTGCTCAAGCTGCAAACCAATGGTAAGTGCATGATAGGAAGCTTGCTTCAGGAATGCACAAGTGAACACAATAGGCAAAATGTTTCTTCCTACATCAGAGTTAAAATTCTCTGTGGTGGTGGTTTTTTTATTTTTAAATAAAGTAGGAAAATGACCGTTGTGGGTAATTTGTTATGTTAAACTAGAATTTGTGTTTGGGGTGGCATGATGGGGAGAGGTTTAGATGTATAAGCGATTAGCCTGAACAACTATTGATGTACTTGTCTGAAACTGAACAATGAACTGTTTTTACCCACTATCTTCTCTCACGGTTTTGCTTACACTCTGCCAGCCAATTTTTACAGTTCATAAGATGTCAATAGAAATGCTAAAGCAGCAGTGGTGGCCTTAGGCAGTCCAACAACATGGTGTAAAAATAGATTGATGCTAGGAAGTGACATACTGTCATAACCAGTTAATGCACCAATTGTCTAGTCTTATTATCACTTAAATTCGAAAGGGTGAGAAAAAGAGGTTATATAATAACTTTCCTTATGTTTTATAATCATCTTTGGTTATAGACACTGTTAAGAAAAATGCAAAATCCAAAATGATTTCAATTAACTCAGATTATTTTAGCCCAAATGTGAAGCTGATCCAGGACAATTTAATAATCTCTCTCATTAACAGCTTTGGATTTCACCATTACCTCTATGCATTTTTTTCACAATATGAAAAATGTCTTGAAATGTAACATGATCCTTGGAAGAATTTGTCCTTGTTGACCATAAACCTCAGTATTGTTTGAAATTAAACCATCATGCTAATAAAATGGGTTTACTTAAGCCGAGTTTCAGTGCAATGTGCTGGTTTCAGGTGGAGGTGAACAGTAGAACAGGAGCATGGAACATGTTAAATATTTTAATTTGGAGTAGCCTTGATCTGAACTGTTCATTTTGTTTATTATAAATTTCTTATTGTTACAAATAAATACATATAAAGAACATGGCACAGCATTTGATGTATTTTAATACTTTCAGAGCAGGGGTGTTCACTAGTTAGCACAAACACTTCCTGAATTCCTCACTGAGGAAAAACTGTTAATATCATGCTGGCTCAGAACTGAATACATGCCTGTTTCGAAAAGAAAGGACAAAGTGCAAAGCTGTTGCAATCAGTATTAGTCATTTGAGTTTTTGGAAGTGCTTGGAAAAGTGCTTAGGGATTTGGACTTGATAATAAAGAATTATATAATTTTAGCTGGGGGTGGTAATGGGATCACTAGGAATTTCGTTGTTCTTGCAAAGGAGAACAGCATCTTATCTTTTTTTCAGAAGAGACTGTTCCTTTCCTCAGGAAGCTAAAACATTGGCACGCACTAGATTGCTCCTTTTGAGATTGATTTTGGATGTAAAAACTGCATTTGTAAATCATTGGTCTTGTGTTCAAAATGGATAGGTATGGTGGTGATGTTCAGAATTTGTGACAGTGTATAGGTGTCTTTTTGCATGCATAAATTCAACCGTTGTACCGATTTTTCAGAGGTATAAGTTCTGTGAAATCAATGGCAGGCCAGGCCAAATGTCAGATACAAGACATTTACCATTGGCAGTGCCTCCTGATTATTTTTCTTTTCTATGCCTGTGCTGCTGTGGCAAAACATGACAGTGGACCATCAGTGTCAGTCTTCGCCTCCAAATTCACACCCAGGCCCTCTTTTTGAATGCAGATGGGCTTTGACTTCAGTCTTTTTCATCTCTATTCAGGTTACCAATTGCCCAACTAGCAATCTGGAGTTGAAAAGCTGATCAGCAGGCAGTTTACACAATTGTGCAAGGTATTCTCTAGTATGGGAAAACTGCATCTGTCTTTAGGTGTGTTTAGGAGCAGAATATGGACAGAGGAATTCTCAGGGAAGGCTGAAGTAGGCACACTTCCCCTTGCCGTGAATGAAATTCTTCAGGTTTCTTTGAAAGCACTGCCGGAAATATACAGATTTACATAGTCATTTTCAAAGAATTATAAACAGTAGATGTTTTCTTTTATTTTCAGCTCCTTTGTAATACTGGCCATGCTGAAGAAAAGCTAGGTTTTACATATGACAGCATCATAATATGGTAAGTAGTAAGGGGCACTAGAGCAATACTGGGGTACTTTAATTGTTCTAGATGCAATTAAATAAGCTTTATTTGCACTTTTGAGATAGTATTTTGTATTTCTGATGTCTTTGAAATTTCATAATGCAAACATATCTAACATACCTGACAAATGTTTTAATTATTAAAATCAGAAATATTTTATTTGCTTTCAGGCAAAGAGGGTGGAAAAACCCTCCAAGATAAAAGTGTGGATTTCTTTATTATATTCCTCAAGTGTAAAAATACCTCTAAATATCACAGTACTTGCAGAAAGCACTTTTAGTAAAATTGTGCACCTACAGAATTTAGAGCATGCTCTTAATTGTAGAATCAAGATTTAAAAATAAATATTTTATGTTCATTTGGTGTGTTTATATGTCTCTGTAGCATTGCTTTCCCTGCTACTGAAACACCCTGTGTATGTACTTTCAAGTTGAATTTTTTATACATTTTGTGGCCATTTCTGACAGTCAAAAGTGACTACATTAATATTTTCAGAACTTCTGTTTTTCATGCATATTTCCAGAATACAGACACTGGGATATTTGTCCTGAGGCTTAGCATTGGTTCAGAAACAACTAAGATCTAGTATTTAATAAGATTTTGTTATTTCAATTTAATTACCTGACTTAGGAAAGCAAGCTTAGAAAAGCTAGTCACTGTGTAAGTAAAAGGTTGGGAAAACCTGTGTAATTTCTTGTGAAAATATTGTAAATTGTTTTCTTAAATAAAACTGATTTTCCTTGCTAGAGCTGAAAAGTTTTAAAAACTGTTTTTTATGAGTGCATGTTTTGCTATAAGCTCTAATAGGCGGTCATCTTCTCATTTATGTTATTATTATAGTGCTTTTTGATGGGACTAAACATCATTTAGGAATAGAACTTTAAAATTCAGAGTTCATTACCAAATGTTTTTAAATATCAGTCTTAAAAGGTTATAGAAGTACTAGAGTTTGTTTATATGGAAAGAAGTCTGCAGAATAATCTGATAATCCAAACACAATTACAGATATTGATAAGGAAGGGGAAAACGTTGTTATCAGCGTAGACAAGAAGAAAAATAGTCCCCTACTTAGAAAAATGCCAGAAATATTTTCTCAGAAAAATGAAAACACCATAGCAGGGAAATTACCTTGGGTAGTGTTGTTACTTTGGTCAATCCAATGGTTCCTATGTATGTACATGGGAAGCAAATTATTAATGCATATATGTAAATTATTCAGCACTAGTGATAATTTTCAAACCCAAGGATACCACTCATACTCACATTTTGTAACAACAATAATTGTGTTGATTGGTGGTTCTTCAGAAATATTTGTAGGATGGATTGTTTTCATGAAATAGACTTGTCAGGCAAATTCTAAAATTTTTCTCTGCAGAGTTAGTCTTTCTGTGAAAGAGATCTGTTCGTAGATTATTTTGCTATACAGCATACACGCATTCTGAGCAAATTTCAAATACTGAACTTAATTTTGGAAATGACCTTCAGGTAGGCTAAGTATATAAATTCCTTTGGGGATAACATAAGTTTTTTATAATTTATATACATTTTTATATAATTTATATAAGTTATTTATAATTTACTCTGCTGATGTTCCCAATGTTATCAGAGATCCCCCCAGAGAAACCTTTTTGTTCGACAGAACAAACTTGGGTTTGTTTTTTTTTTTTTAAAACATGGAAAGTTATTTGGATACAAGAAGTACTGTGAGTGTTCTGCATATGTGAAGTATTAATGGCTAGCCTTTAGGCGTTAAAGTATAAGGGAAGCAATGATTTCAAAAGTAATTATGGATCTCCTATAAAGTTCCAGGTGGCCAGTCACAAGTGGTGTTCCACAAGGCTCTGTCAATGATGTGGGTGAGGGGATTGAATGCACCCTCAGTAACTTCACCAAGTTAGGCTGGAGTGTGGTTCTGCTTGAAGGTAGGGAGACTCCACAGAGAGATCTAGACAAGCTGGATCAGTGGGCCAAGGCCAGTGATACGAGGTTCACTAAGGTCAAGTACGGGGTCCTATATTTAGTTCACAACAACCCCCTGCCATATTATAGGCTCAGGGAAGAGTGGCTGGAAACTGCCTGGTAGAAAAGGACCTGGGGATGTTGGTCAACAGTGGCTGACTACAAGCCAGCAGTGTGCCCAGGTGGCCAAGAAGGCCAGTGGCATCCTAGCCTGTATCAGCAATAGTGTGGCCAGCAGGAGTAGGGAAGTGATTGACCCCTTGTACTCGCAATGGTGAGGCCACACCTTGAGTACTGTGTCCAGTTTTGGGCCCCTCACTACAAGAACAACATTGAGGTGCTGCATGTCCAAAAGGAGGGCGGTGAAGCTGTTGAAGGGTCTAGAGCACAAGTCCTGTGAGGAGCGGCTGAGGGAACTAGGGTTGTTTAGTAGGGTTGGAGAAAAGGAGACTGAGGGGAGACTTTATTGCTCTCTACAGCTATCTGAAAGGAGATTGTAGCGAAGTGGGGCTCAGTCTATTCTCCCAAGTGCAAATAATATTATGCCTTTTCTTTTACACAATTGCAATGCCTTTTGGGCACTTTCAACTACAAATGCACGTGAAGTGTGTGTATTGAAATAATTTTCTTGATCTGATGCCTATTTCAGAATCATGTAGTACAGGTTTATAATAGTTTTTGTCTTGATGTTTGTCACACCTACGTTCTTGAATTTTCTTCGTGTTAACTATGCATACAGATAATTAACTTTCCTTGAAGTTTCTTAGAACTCCATTCTATTCTTATTTGTATTAACTATGTTGCCCTCTGTATTTTTGCCCCCACCGCTCCGCTTCCCCCAAATTAAGAGTTGTATGCAGAATACTGCATGCAAAAGGAGATCATGAACCTGGATAAATACCAGGACAGAAAATTGCCAGGATAAAAATCTTCCATTCACCTTGGCTCTTTGAATTAATCTTTTCAGATTTTCATTCGTTAAACAACTTTTCATCACTGTAATGTCTTTATATCCATTAATACAATCTTCAGCAATACTTTATGCCTTTACACACTACTGTAATAACTCCTTTCAAGTCTTTCAAAGGGTTAATAGAATATAGTTTGTGTAAAGGCTATTGGATGCTTGTCATGGCTAGCCAGTTTTATTCTAAGGTGATTTTATTTGAAGATCATGAACGGTCCTGTGGATGTCCTTTGGAATCCTTTTTGTATAGGCCTTTTCTTCATCTTGACCACTACCATTTACAGTACAGTACTAGCAATATATGCAGCTAATTCATTTTAGTATTCTTTCCAGACACTTAGATATGAAGCTTGGTAGGCCACTGACAATACTTACTGATAGATCTCCTGCAATTCTTCCACCATTTTCACTTGTTGGTCTAACTCGTATTTAGTGTAATGGAAAAGGCTATAGGATAGGAATCTTCATGCGAATCTCTAAAGCAGTTACTTAATAGGAAGAAAATGCTTGGTTTTGTCATACCACTGTTGATCTCTTACTTGCTTCATTCCTTTAGGGTTATCCAGTGGGTCTGATTTAATTTTTCTCCTTCTGGTACAGCTGAGAAATCGGAACGTGTAGACATATACAGACGTACCCATGTAGGTTTTTCCTACTTATTTTTTCCCCACCTGCTGTAGCATATCTTAATTTTCTTCAAAAGTTCAGGTTTCTCTCAGATTTTTGCAGTTCAGTCACTGACTGGTGAGGAGTTTTTTTGTTGCAGTTTTTATTTTTAATGGAGAGATTTCTGTTCAGCCTTGTTCGCTTGTATGTATCATTGCTTTCATTGGACCTTTATGGATTTTTATGGCCTTTACTATAAGCCTGTATCTTTCTGGCTAGCAGTATATTTTCACTGCATTCTCCCTATTTAAAGATCCCTTTTTGGTACCTTCTCTTTTTGGATGTTGAATCTCCTGATAGTATTGTCTTTTGTAGTGTTGCTAAATCTTAACTTCTGTCTACAAATCAAGAATATCTGCCCCTTGTGAGTTGTGGGACAAGCTTTCAAAGCATTGATTGCTTTTGAGGAACTGTTTGTCTAAAGATTGTTTTGGTAAGCCATTCAAAAAATGTTTTGCTCTCAAATATAAAAGTAATGTACTTTACTTGGTGGAGGAAGGGAAAATCCAGATTCAATATTTGACTGCCCTAATAGGAAATGTCATGAATAGCAGCAACATGGTTTGCATAAGTAAGGGGTAACTTTTGCGCTAAAAGGAAGCTGCTGAAGTGTCTTAAGTGGCATATCCAAGGCAATTGTAAACTGAGAGGTAAAATTCCTAATAGTAATTCCATTGAGTAGAAATCTTTAAGTGCTCATTCCTTACACTCCATCTCTACAAAGCTGCAAAACCAGAAACAAAGCATGATTGGTGATGTAATGAATACCTGCTATATGCTCAGCACAACTGAAGAGTTTCTTGACTACTTTTCTTAAATGACTTTAGAAATCAATCTGTCCTCTAGTACAGCTTTTTTAACTTCTAGTATTGAGCATCTGATTCTTACTTGCTTCTAGCTCAGCTTAAAGTAGACAAAGGCAATTAGTTGCACTCTTTTTATCTGAACAGTCACATTTGACATTGCAGCAAAGATGGTCTTCCTGAAGTAATTCCCTGCTTGGTGCTGAAAGTATTAGTCAGTTCCTCTTTATTTGCATGAAGTATGTCAGCCTTTCTACTTTGTCTAGATGTCAGATGGAAGTATGTTCCTTTTATAGTGACTTTTACACAGGCCTGTTAATCTCCAGAAAGATTCAAAAGATTTTTGGCCATGGAGTAGCTGATTACTGTTAATGATGATCCTAAAATAAGAAAAAAAAAAAAGCCATTTATATAGGTAAAAATTCAATCTCACTGGCTGAAATATTTACATTCTTAGATGTCCAATGAAAGAATCCCACTAAAACAGGGGACTGGGACATTGCAGGGTTCCACCTCTGCCCACACACACAGAGCCCCACTGTGTAGGAAAAGGGGGAAATCTTTTGAGAGCCTTCAGAAGGACACTGTGTCACTTAGTGCTTTGAAAACTGTACCTGGAGACCTTCAGTATCTTCTTTCCTTTTACCTAGGCAGTGAATTTAGGAAAATACATTATGGTGATAGTTCTGTTTGGGAAGGCTCTCTTTGGTGTGAGCAAAAAACTTTCAAAATACTTCATCAGAGATACACATTTTGGTTATATGTTAACATGAAATTTGTAGAAATGTATGCTTCGTGGGGCTGCTTAAGTTATTCGTATTTCATTGTTTCATTCATATATCGCATTTCATCTAAACTTGGTGTCTTAACATCTTTAGTGAGTGATGCGTGTAAGGTGTAAATCCATCTCTATGAGGTGTCAAGACATTGTTTTGAGGACTCATGCTAATACATTGGCAGTCTAGCAGAAGGGGAGATGCTCTCTCCCTGTTAATTATCTTGGACTAATGTGCTCAGCTGTTTTGTCAAATAACAAGTTGTTACAGGTCTTTGCTATGTATCGTTCCATGAATGTACAAGCTGTTCTTTGGGGGGGAAAGTTATTTGTGGTATTTTCAGATTAATACGTTGTCATTGTCTTCTGACATGGTGAAGGTTTGCTTTCTAGGCTGTACAGGTTATTATCTCAAAGACAATTAATACAGAATGTTTTTCAGACTATTTTAAATGAGTAAGTAGTAACTACATGTTGGATGGTGCAGTCTTCCTGATGCTAAATAATTGTTTGCCCCCCTTGTTTTTTTCATTATAGTTTGAGGTTAGCTTTACTAAATGAAGCAAAAGAGGTGCGAGCAGCAGGATTGCGAGCCCTCCGCTATCTCATCCGAGACACCAGTATTCTCCAGAAGGTGCTAAAGTTGAAAGTGGATTACTTGATAGCCAGGTAATTTTTCTTTCTTATAAATTGTGTAGTTGTAAATCACTACCTTTTTCATGGCTGAGATGGATGAGAAAAGGTGTTTTCATGTCCTCTTACATTCTTGATATGTAATTTTATAAGAGCCATTTTGCTTCAATGTGAGTGATGTCTTTTAAATATAGGAGAATACATCACACCAGCTAATCCAAATAAAATGAGTAATCTAGAAAGTTTCCGTGTTTTTGATCATATATGCCATTAATCATAAATGAATCTGTAGTGTTATTAGAAGAGTGAAACACCAGTAATTTTCATGTCATTTTCTACTTATGGGAGTTGTTCTGATTCTTTGTATCATCATAGCGCTTTGGAGCCTCTAGTATAAAGTCAGGGCTGAAAAGTAGTTCATGCCCAAGAATTTGTAATCTAAGTATAACTCATGACATAACTGAAGAATACCAAAGGGCAAAATTAACAATGAGATAATAAGATCAGCATGATGAGTAGATCTAAGTTTTAACATTTCTAGTGCTTCCTTTGTTAAAATCTTGCTGGACTTACTATACTGATACAGTTGTATGTGGTTTTGTTTATAAATATGTAGGCAGCACGCTAAAACTGGCTCTGTAATTTTGGAGAAGCAAAAGGACTTTTCTGATCTGAGAACACACAGAAAACATGTTGGTGTGAAACATTAAAAAAATCGTTTAGTCTTGTAGCCTTACAAACGTAGCTAGCTCAGAAAATGTTTGTTGAAGCCGTTATGCTTTGCCATTATATATTTGAGAACATTCTAGTCATTTAATTATAATGAAGATGACTGAAAAAACCTACAAACTGAAGCTAATTGACTGGTCATAATGAATATGCTTGCTGAAAGGCTCAATTTTTAAACAATTAGTCATAATATCCTTTTTATTCTGTTTATTTGCATAAATATTAACACATCTCATTAAGGTGGCAATTTCTGTTATAAATTAAATGTGATTTTCTACTTATTTTAGGTGCATTGACATACAGCAGAGTAATGAAGTAGAAAGAACACAAGCACTTCGATTAGTCAGAAAGGTAAAGTCTAACAATATATGATCTTACCAGCTATGCCAGTGAGTTGTGCTGACTCCTGTTTTCATCACAGTTTCTAATACCTTACCATACTTTGTCATATGAAAAGAAATTAAAACTGGTAATTCGAAAGAGAGAGGGAAGGGTAGTGCTGCGAATCTCATGTGGGCTGGAAAAATACTGCTAGTTGTCTTTTGATAGAGTTCATATTGGACAAAATGTGGGGAAAAAACTTAAATGTTGAATGAGAGGCTATAGGAACCATATTGTTAAGTCTTATCCGATGATTTAACTTTATTATATAGAGCGTTTAAGCATCTGTGAATCAACAATGGGACATTTTCTGCCTTTTGAGAAATTACACAAGTTGCTGTTGCTGGAATAATCAGTTGAAGGAATGCTTCTAGCCTTATTGCTTTATCCATAGAGGTTGATCCTGTCCGTAGGTCTTTTCTCAGACACACAGTAAGATACAGTTATAGTCCATGACAGTTATTGTACCTTGTACCCATGGATATGAGATGTTTGAAGTTGTGGTATCCGCATTTTCAAGTTCATCATAGACAAATTGGAATACACAGCTATTGAAGGTTTGGTTTTGTTTGGGTTTTTTTTTTCCAGGAAATGTAGTATTCTACCTTTGCACCATACTATCCTTTATCGTGCTTAGATTCTTCTAGTGATCATCTTAGGAAAAACTACCAAAGAGTCGGGTAGTGTTTGTAGTAATTGGAAGAATGGTTCCCAAGGAGCACTGTGTGTGTGTTTCATCTGTTTTGCTCTTATATGTATTTCTTACATATTTAGGTTGAAAATACAAAGTTTGATATGCAATTTCTTATAATGAGCTCACTCTGTTTCTGTTTTATAGAAGAGACAATATAGTATGCTTGATTAATGATTGCACTAAAAAGAATTTTTAAAGCTTAAACGCCCACACCACTCCTATCCCCAAACCCAAGCAAACACAACCATCATGGAGTGGAATGTTGAGGAATTTGCAATTTATAAAAGTCCTTTGCTAATTTGCTTTTATAAAAAGAGCTTCAATGTAGAGTCAGACTAACTTCTATCAGAAGATGGAATAGAAACACATTTTATAATTGGGGTTTTTGGGGGTCAGAAATTTGCTGTCATTACTCCTGGGTTTTTTCGAGCATTTGCTAGTTAAGCAAAGACTGCTGACTTGCTTGAAAGAAGCAAGAGAAGTAAGTCTGTTAGTTTGATTTGAAAAAAAAATTACCCTGAAAGATAAATGTTTAAAAAAAAAAAAAATCATGCAGAAGACCGCCAGAGTGTTTTTCCATCGTTATACCTACTATGCATGGTAATGTACATGCTATACAGGGATGCTGTGATATTTCTTCAAGGCAGAGAACTATGTTGATGAAAGATGTTCCCTAACATCTTTTGCTAACTAGAACATCCTTTTTTTTTTTATTATTGTTATTAAAAATCAATGTCAGGCAAGCAAAAACCCACCTATCCAACCTGGCTGCCAGTGAAGTTAATTCTTTCATGTCCTGTCTGTCTACTGCAGTTGAGCATGCATTGGCATAGAGCAATCAGTACTTGAAACCCTTTCTCACAAGGAATACTGTGACACATGTCCTGAATTGCACATCCTGGTTTTCTGTCTGTTGTTAAGCTGCTCTTGCTTTTTTCCCATCTCTCTTCATCTTCCTCAATATGTCAGAATCAGGGGTTTGATACTGGGATTCCTGATATATAAAGGTCTAGAAGAGGATGATGAATAGCAAATAAAACAGTTAATTCATTTGTGCAGGAGATAATTTAGTGTGAGCCATGGAAGAGCTGAACTGGATTCCACCAGCATCACAGACCTATTGTTCTCGGTTTCAATGTCTGGATGCTATTTTTCAACCTCATTTTTGATACCAAAAATGCCTATGTAATAATAGCATAGATATAAAATTTTAATATTAAAACATTCCCTCACTCTCATAATTTCCTTTTCATAGATTGGAAGAACAAAATATAAAATACTAATCCTGTTTTATGAGTGTATAAAAGGCACTTAATAATAAACTTGTTTAAAAATAGTGCAGGTTAAAATACTGTAAGAAGATAAAAGTAAAAACTGTAAAGTTGTTTTTAACTTAGTTTCTGGTTTTTTTTTTTTTTAATTGAAGGCTTGGAGTGCTCATTGTGTATTGACTGTAATCATACCTACATTTCCAGTAAGAGCTTTGCAATTTAGCAGTGTCTTCAGCCACGAAAAGGCATGAAGTGGCTTCACAAAGCATTTTTCCATCTACTAAAATGCAGTAACACCATGTGTTTATAATTTAATAGCCAGGATATTTTATTTTGAAAGCAAAAGGATTAGGTACAGTGTGAACCACCTTCTTTCTCCCTCCAAATTCATAGTCTTTGTTACTTATTTTATCATAGCTGGTTGTAGCTGTGCATTGCCTCTTGAAAACTGCATTTGAATACCTAGAAAAGAGTGAAAGCAAATTGAAAAGTTTGCATTTATTCTACTAATGTACTTGAAATTGAATATTAAAAGAAATCTTTCCTTCTCCTGTCTTAAAACCAAACAAAAGAATGAAACAGAACAGCCTTTAGAGTCTCCTTGTGTCCTCATACTGTGTATGTATCAGTAGACCCAAAGGTTGTAATTTTGTAGAGTGGATTCGTCTACCCTTTCTGTTATTAATTCTTGTTACTTCATGTCATTGTAAAAATGAAAGACTGCCTGGGTGGGGAAGAGTTTGGTGTTTTAGAGTCCTGTCTTAAAGCATCCTGTTTTGTGGGTGTCAACTTCATATATGACAAGTTTCTTCAGAAAGATGTCTTAAAAATAGACTTGTTAAAATGTCCCAATATATTTGTTGTGTGGTTGATCTCATTTTAACGTGCTCTACAGAGGTGAAACAATCCCCTTTGTGTGATCAGTACGTATAAGGCATTTATAAGAGCTGTAAAATTAATATAGGACAAAACCATTTTGGAAAAATGACGAAGATGAACCTGCTTTTGTTGGAAAGAAGGCTATTTTGTTTAATAACCCTTTTCAAGATTTTCATTTTTTACATCTCATTTACTAGTAGAAAAAAATGTGACATAGTTGAGTGGGCTATAACACGTTATATTGTTCCCTTTCTAAGCAGTCAGGCAAAAAATTCTACTTCCTTCTTAGTAATACATGTGTTTAATGATGTTCATGTTCCATATTACAGAGGATATGTATGTTTCATTTTCTCAAACTATAAAAAAATGTGAGGAAACAGCTACCTGGCCTTTGTACTCAAAGCCTCATTAGGGGGTGGTGGTATTGGTTTGTTGTATCAGAGTGAGGTTTTTTGCCTTTAATGTGTGCAGAGGGTCTTGCTCCTTCATTGGTGTAAATTCTGATTGTCCTGAAGTAGCAGTAGAGGATTTCCATGGCAGAGGTCTGCTTTTCAGTAGTATTAATGAGCACTGGTTATTAATATCTGTTCCTCTATTCTGTCTCAGATTTTTTGCAGCTGTTGATTTTGGTTTTTAATTGAAGAGTTACTTAGTAATTGATGGAGGTCATGTTTTCATCTTTGCTTTTCAGTTTAATGTGTTTAAGATGTTTGTGTAGTTTTTGTGTGATTGCTATATATAACTTAGGATGAAGATGAATTATGCTGAAGTTCTAGGGAGATCAGGTTGTATGCAGGAGGATACAGGGGTGTTGCTGACAGTTGCCTTCCAGATGATGTAGCAGCTTCTGTTGTCCTTTCTAAGTCTGTTCTGCAAAACAGGAGATTTCAGTCTTGGCTAATTAAACACTTGAATGGGTTTGAAGAATCTGCTGCAGTATGAATGAATCTTTTAGCAGAGTTTGTAATCTTGATGCCTTTGGATAGCGTTCTTTGTCAATAAAGAAATTCTTGGAAAAAAAGAAACGAAAAAGGTTGCTATACTTCTCTTCACAGCAGTCATCTTTTTAACCCTTTCCTTTTATGATAAAATAATGTAAAAAGTAAGCAGGAAGAGAATGGTAAAGTAAGTTGAGAAACAAAGCATTTCAATAACATAAGTAATAATTTTAATGATTTGCCAGATACAACCAAGTAACAGATGGAGTGGTCTATCTGGTTGTTCTAGGAAACAGAATGCTGGTAAATCTGTGAGTATGTTTAAGAGAAATATTTCAAAGAAACTGGAGGAGTTTTTCTTTCTTTTTTGGCAGATGATCACTGTGAATGCTTCATTGTTCCCCAGTTCTATTACTAATTCTTTGATAGCCGTTGGAAACGACGGTCTTCAAGAAAGAGACAGAATGGTTCGAGCCTGTATAGCCATTATCTGTGAACTAGGTAAGATAACTGGAAGCTGATTGAGAAAAATGTTGATATGGTTGTCATCAGTTTTCAAAGAAAGTCTTTTCTGTGGGTTCGTATGAAATAGATTGTGTTCAAATAATAAAGTGTATTTGTTTGATAATGAATTAAATGCTAAGTGTACTTAATATCAGTTTCATGGATTTTAGTTGCTAGTTTGATATAAAACAAAGATGCTGTTGTTTCCTTAAGACTCGCCAGTTTTTCGTTGACCTTAAACATTTCGCTCCTACAGCTGCTATTTCTAAAAATAATGAATTGTAAGTAGGGAGAGTTATATACATGAGATACTGACAAATTTAAGAGTTCAGAGAAATACAAACCATCTTCCTTCAAATTTTTTTTTACAGTGGGTAGTGTGGTTAGCTGGCTTCTAGAAGGCAGTATTTGTGTCCATGTAATGGCCATCTGCACAATGGATTATACTGACTCACATACTTGTGAGTGCTGATTTTTGAAATTTTTTTAAAGTTTTTTCAAAATCAATCAGCGAGAAGTAACTTCAGGAATGTTTTCAAGACTTTCAAAGTTTACAAACTTCTGTTTTCAAGAAATAAAAGATTTGTTACTGTTTTACATTCTAATGTAAATAATGTCAGTCCAGTGAAGCACAAAACCTTTTTGCAGGGAATTCAGAAAACTGCTGTAGGTAGACCTGGTTGGGAAATTGCTGCACAACACTGACTGCCTGACCAGTATTTTTCTTCATGATAAATTAATCAAAAAATCTCAATTCGTTACTAATGTCAGTCAGTTCATTAAAAGCTTTACATTGCGTTAGCAGTGTTCATGGGAAAAAAAGGTATATGTACTAAAGAGATGACAAGTTTGTCATATTGGAAGGCACGAAATGTTTTCTTTCCTATCATTGCTGAAGTGACGCGTTTTTCTTTATTTAGCACTTCAGAATCCCGAGGTGGTGGCTCTTCGGGGTGGTTTAAGTACCATCTTGAAAAATGTGATTGATTGTCAGTTAAGCCGAATAAATGAGGCTTTGATAACTACAGTTTTGCACCTCATTAATCATCCAAAGACTCGACAGTATGTGCGAGCAGATGTAGAATTAGAGGTGAGTTCAGTCTTATTTCTTTAGTGACAGAAATTAGAACTTTGTATGGGAATGTTTAATTTTCATCTCAGATTTCACCTGCTGTGTTAGTGCAAAGTGTTTAAAATATATCATTTTAGGCTATGAGCATAATGATTTATAAAACAGTAAGAATGTGACAGATTGGAGTGGGGCTGAGGAAAGGGCAAGATCAATTTAACTGTATTCTTATGTGAAAGTAATGCATATCTCTCTTTTGTTTAGCGAATTTTAGCTCCTTACACAGATTTTCACTACAGGCATAATCCAGACACAGCAGAAGGACAACTCAAGTAAGTGCTGGTGCTGCTACTTATGCTACCAGTTGTGTTCATGGTATTGGATTTCAGCTATTTCTTTCCAAAGTGAAAGTAAAAGCAATGACTTAATATTAAACTACTTGATTACAGTAGGTTAAACTGCAACTTCCTACAATATTGTTAATTAAGCATTTAGGTTTTAAAAGGGCTTTTTTATCCTGAAGATGAGAAAGTTAGTGGACACCCTCCCCTGAATAGCAGTCTTGCCAATATCTATGAAGATGTTATCAAGAAGATGTAGCCAGGGCACTTCATGGTGAAAGGTGGGAGGAAGAAGCAACAGAGAGGAATTGAAACAAGAGAAGTTCCAGGTTGATAGAAGGGTGGGAGTTGGGGATGGAGAACTTTGTGAGGCCAGTCAAGTGTTGGACCAGGCTGGATAGAGAGATCCTGCAGCCTTCATCTTCGAGATCTTCTAAGATCCAACTGGATAAAACCTAGTCTCATTGCTAGCAACATCTTTGTGCAGGAGTTTAGACTAGAGACCTACTCAGATTGCTGCTACCTGGAATTATTCGAGTTTTATTAATTACCAGAAAACATTAGATGTTGAGGTCTGCGTAACTGAATAAGGTCCAAATCTTTAGGTTCCTGCTGTAGACTCGCTGTCAGTGGAGGCCACAGAGTGATTCATCTGACCACATACAGGTGTTTACTTTGTGACATTATTCTCCTACCATGGAAACTTCCCTGAAAAAGTAAAAGTAACAATACTTGAATGCTAATCTTTGCGTGTGCGTATACCCATTGCATAAACACGCATAGATGTTTATGCATCTGGAAAGGATTTCTCCTACTCTGGATTTTGTCCCCCACCTAAAATCTCAGTTAACAGCTTTTTACTTGTTATGTTAATAACACTTTTTATTTTATAGTAATTTTCTGTATTGTGGCATTTGTTGTTTTAATGACAGGGAGGACAGAGAAGCACGGTTCCTAGCTAGTAAAATGGGGATAGTGGCAGCATTTCGATCATGGGCAGGTAAGATTTTTTTTTGGTTCATTTGTGTGAAGCTGGGTTTGTTTGAAGGGAAATTTTACTTTCTGTTTTGAAAGAGTGGTTTGTTTAAACACAGAATCTGTCTCATTTGATGTGTCTAATTCCTACAATGCTGCGAAGGTGTGTTTTGGTCTTGTAAGATCGAGGGATGCATACATGGTTTTCTTTGTCTCTACTGACAGGATGAGGCTTCCTGCCTCATATAGAACAACGCAGAAGTTGTAGCTTGTTGGTGCTCACTGATGTTTGGTGGGTGAGAGGAAAATAACACCATAAGAATTTCCCTTTGAGATCATTCTGCTACTGTAAATAAGAAATCTTTTTGTATATGTGAAGAGATACCATCAGAGTATTTTCATTAGCACCTGCTTTTACCTGGTGGTACAGCTGAAGAGAAATTGCAGATGGGGACACTTGATATTTTTCACATGGAAGACATTTCTAATTCCTTCAAAGTCCTTTCTTTGCAATATTACAATGTCTAAAATGAAGATACTGCCTCAGGGCCTGCTCATTCTTTTAGTAAAAACAGTGTCTTGCAAATAAACTAAATCAATTGATATGGCAATTTATCAAAATTTTGAGTAGGATTTTTACAGGCTGTGCTTAGGAAGAATACAGACTGTAAGAAAGCCTTTCTCTTTGTAAGACTACTTGCTTTTATTTTTAATGTTCTAAAGTCGATCATTAAGCTTAATTTAATATCCAGATATCCTTCAAAGTTTCTCACGAGTTCCCAAACTTCCTCCTCAAGCAAGTGTGAAGTTTGTGACAACTTTGAAACTTCTTGAAATCAGTTCTGATAGGAGTGTTGTTGCCTCTTCCTTTACTCAGACACCTTGAACTAAGAGTATTTGCATAGAAGTTCAA
The DNA here is from genome assembly GCF_000710305.1 of Buceros rhinoceros silvestris. Taxonomy (NCBI): domain Eukaryota; kingdom Metazoa; phylum Chordata; class Aves; order Bucerotiformes; family Bucerotidae; genus Buceros; species Buceros rhinoceros. The sequence goes on along the minus strand of NW_010411296.1, from coordinate 92,009 downwards.
GTGATGGAAGAAACATTTGTCTTGGAATATGTTACTTGCTGCAGCACTTTCACTGTACACATTTCATCTTATTTTATATCATTATGTTGGAGACTAACATCTTAATTTTTACTACAAAAATGTCCTCACACTCTCAGTCTTCCAGAGGGGCATGTAGCTAAACCAGACTTGGGGGTGTTCTTGGGTTTTGTTTTGGCTTTTTGGATGCGTTTTTTGCCTGTCTATACTATTGGCTGTGTTCTACTGTTGCGCTCTCTTTATTTTCCAGACTGATTATTTTTCAGAGCTGATGGTTACTATATCCTTTACCCTCATGTGCTATCACATCCCTAGAGATAATACTGGGGCATACAGCAATGACTGCATGCGCTCAGATCTATTCCACGTTGCAATTGAGATGTAGCCACTGTAGTTCTTGGGAAAGGCCTCTGAGGTACACTGTGGAACATGTTTAAGTACCCTTAGCGTGTCTGTGGCCAGATGTACATGTCCTAACTTTTTGTTACATGGAAGTGTTTTGAAATTAAGGACTTCATTCAGGTTCATCTAAAGCATGTATCATTAAAGTTAAATTTGTATTAGTGACAATAAATAGATGAGTAGGTGATATTTTTTATCTTTCAAAATTTTTAAAGAATAATGATTTAGGTTTATTTATGATACTAAGACCAAAAGGTGTGCAAACCCGGATTCTTTTCATTCATTTGATGTTGCGGTTGAAGAAGCTTTTTTTCTGGATAGCATGTTTCTGTGAGGTTTTTCATTCTGTGAAGAGAATTGGTCAAGGAAATGAGCAAGATTACTATCTTTACAACCGCATTTTTAATTGAGAGACCATATAAATTGAGGCTGAAAATCAGTGTAAGCTTTAGGTAGTGTTCTGTAACCTTTAGAAAAATTGTGAAGGTTTTCCCTGTTAACATTGAAATATGAAACTGATGGAGTAAAAATACAGTGTAAAAGGACCAAATTCTAAGAGAGGCTCTGAAACTTTATGTAGAGTTAAATCTACTGTATTGAATCTTCTGGAGATGACAGTCATTTGGGGAAAGTTTTTTTTAAAAATAGTGCACAGGGCTCCATATTCTATGTATGTTTAAACTTGCTGTTTAGAATTCACCTGAGATTAAAACAAACTGGATAATTTGTTGGGTTAAGATACAGCTTTTGGTGGAGAAATTTCTCACGATTCTGCTTTCAGATTTTCGTTTTGGTTTAAGATGCATTCTTTATCAACAATTTTGTCTTTTCTTGCTACCATTTCTTCCATGTAAATGTGTTTGCAGATAATTTGAAAATACCGTTCACAGTAGAAAGGGCAAAAGTAGCTATAGATTTTCATAAGGAAAGAAATTCTGTGAGTAGTATATTCTGTTAAATACTATTGAATGGAAGAGAGATGACAGAAAAGTGAAAATATTTGACTAGTTATTTTTGTCATCTGTGCTTGTACTTAGAGTGGAAATAAAATCTAACAATGTGCCTAACACTTTTTTGTTTGGTGAGGGAATATTATTATGTATTTAATGTTTTCTAGGTATTATCAGCCTGTGCAAACCTGGAAATTCTGGGATTCAGTCTCTCATTGGGGTACTTTGTATACCAAATATGGAAATACGGGTAAGTGATAAATGTTTAGTATTCATGTATAAGTAACATTGGATGGTTTTGATTAATATACTCTTAACATTTTAATAATTCAGTGGTTTAAACACAGACTCCAGTTCTGTGACTACTACCCTTGAGTTTATTTGACCCCTAAGTTCAAGTCTATAATAGCATTGTGAAATTGTTGTGAGAATGGAAGCACACCCTGTATGTCTGAGAGGAGAAGATGGAAGAGAGGAGAAAAGTACATAAATGAATTTTTATTCTGGTCACCAGTCAAAGCAAGTTCACAGTAGCTGTAGTTAGAAGTTTAAAACATCAAAGAGGAAAGAAAATGTTTCTTTGTCTATTAAACCAAGAAGTTGATGGTGGCAGCAGTAACTGTTCTAAAAATATGTAATCCAAGTAGCTTGAGCTTATAGTATTTATAGTGACAATAAGGCACAGTTCTAAAGTAAACAAGCCCCTTCCCTTTTTCTCTTCTCCGGATTATTATGGTTTATGAAAATAAGCATGTATATAAAAAAAAACACTGAAAGAAATACACCAATTTTTGCACTCTATAAAAATTTCAACTTCAGTATTAATAGTGAACAAAAAGACAATTCCTATAAAACTCCTATTGTGTATTTTTCGTAGCGAGGTCTTCTTGAAGTTCTTTATGATATATTTCGCCTTCCTCTCCCTGTTATCGCGGAAGAATTTATTGAGGCACTTCTCAGTGTAGGTAAGTATTCAGAACCAGTTCACAATAATAATTCTCTCTATTAAGCTATTCTGTGAATTTGAACCCTTCACTGTCTTCTCTGTATTGTAAATTACAGCAATATTGACTGTTTCATCACTGAATTGGTTGATCTGAAGTCCTATTTAAAATTCTTTATCAACCGTTAAGTTATACAAGTTCATTAAAATTGGAGTGTCATTGGATTACACAAGGTTGTAAACATCACTACAAATTACACTTCTTTGAAGTGTTAGCGGTAGTAATGTAGAAGTGAAGAAAATGAAGTGAAATGAATGACGAAGTTATTAAACAGTGTCTTTTCTATATATTATGTATCTGCTAGCTATTTCCACTGCACTTCAGCAGACTTCTTCTAGGGCAAGTGTATGCTTTTTCATGTCTTTGTATTTAGCGGAGTTGAGTCTTTTATCTTCAGAATTACACCTTTGTAAACCCAGGAGTATCCTTTGCTTTCCCTCACAGTGCAAAAACATGAGTCCAAATGAAGCAAGTTTCAGCATTTAATGTTCTGGCAATTCTCTTCTCTAAGATCTAGTTACAAATGTTTTGTTGTGCAGGTGATAATGAAAGCTTAACCCTTGTTTCATATTTATAATTAAATAAATCATTCTCTGTTCCAAACTTGCTACTTTGCAACATAAGGATGTACATTTTTAAATTCTAGGTGTTACGATATTCTCTTAAGTTTAATGTGTTTATGAATTAGAGGTGTCATTGTTTTGGTTGATAATTAGATACAATCGTTGTCCTAGCTGTGAAGTTCACCTTCCTTTGTTCAGGAGTGTGGATGAGGTGACTCGTTAGAGATCCCTTCTCACAGAATTTTCTGTAATTTGAAACCTGAAATTACATTGGTTGATAAGAACTATTTATTTACCTTCTTACAACTGTTAAAGTAACACTATGAAATCAGTATTATAATTACCCTTGTCTGTATTTTCTTGTCCTAGATCCAAGCAGGTTTCAGGACTGCTGGAGACTTTCTGATGGCTTTGTAGCAGCTGAAGCTAAAACTGTATTACCACATCGAGCCAGGTCAAGGTGAGCATTTGATTTTAAACCCTTGTTTTTGTTTTGTGGTGGTGTTGACAAAATATTTGTTGTTTTCTTGCAGGCACAAGAAAAGATGAACTTTCTAAACTGTTTCCATCCTTTTTTCTCCTTAGGCCTGATCTGATGGATAATTATTTGGCTTTAGTGCTTTCAGCTTTTATTACCAATGGGCTTCTAGAGGTAACTAATGACTTTATAGGAACAGATTGAAATGTAAACAATAAAGTAAGATGTTATACATGTTTTAATTTTTTAAAACTTTTTGAAGGGTCTCGTTGAAGTAATCACAAGTAGTGATGACCATGTATCTGTTAGAGCAACTATCCTTTTAGGAGAACTTTTGCACATGGTAAGTACAATTTCTTGCTGAAAATTAGTATTAATAGCTGGTTGTAAATAGGTTTGTAGTAGATTTGAATTTGTATTACAAACTTGTAACATCTACTTTTCATCAGTGTAGTGGGTTGATTTACTTAACATCCTTTGGTACTTCATATAGTAAAAATAGCATGAATCAATAGGAATGCTGCTTGGGAAGTATAAAAAGAGATAGGGGTTCTGATCCAAGGTTAATCCTTACCTGTCACACTCTCACCAATACACTTTCTTGCCTCAGTAGCCTGTTTTTTTTAAGCTGGAGTCCTGCAGACTCACCTATAGGTTACTGCGCTTGGGAAAAGAACCATTTCTGATTTTTGCTGCTCTTAGAATGATGGTATTCCTCTGGCAGTGTGTTAGCTTTCTGTCTCACAGGCTAGGCAGATGAAGCTTCTTCTCATGTTCAACTTGATGTGGCTGGGGAACTCTATTTGGGCAGCTCCAACTTAGTGGAATGCTTTTTCTGCTACAGAGAAGCTGAAGGGACCTTGCCTCATTCTGATGCCGTCTACCTAGTATACATTTTACAGTAGCTTCTCTCTCTTAATCTAAACTGTTTTGGTGTAGAGATGGTATTATTCTTTACATACACATTCCAGTAATGTGTTTCAGCTTCCCAAGGAGCTGTTAGTCTTATGTGAAGTGATACAATTTACCTTTCTTGCAAAATAGTTCTTTTATTTTTCACACTTTTTCTTGGTGACAAGAATAGCATATACAGTAGAGAACTTTCTGATCACTTTTCATTTATTTATTTCAATCTTTTTTCCAAATAACTTACTTTATAATAGATGGTAAGATTGTGAAATACAACTTTGTCTTAGAAAAATTTGAACATGTTATCGGATGTAGTCTGCATCTTCAGACTGTAGACTCATGTCAGTGGTTCTTAATGCTCCAAAAAACCAGGATCACAATCTTCAGATACAGGATTGCTTATTACAACTATGATTTACAACATTGCTGCTCAGCAGCATGGGTCACAACCACAACAAATCTGTTCTTTAGTCTCTTCAGTGATTTTTCTTTAAAGGGTGGAATCTCTTGAGAATTCAGTCAACCCTGTAGTTTAAAAAGAGGAATCTGTAATAACACATGCTATTTTTCTGGTTTCCTAAACACATTTGAATGGGAGTAGCTGTTACTGACATTTGAGTATGCTGCAAATTATAGGTATTCTTTGGTTTTCTGAAAAGGAGATTCGTTAGTCAGAGATGACTATTTGTCAAAGTGCTGAACAAATATTTATGGTTTTATTTAGTTTCAAGAGATTGAAGCAATTTATTTATCGTTATTCTTCTGTTTCCAGAAATACTTGCAGAACTACTTGTTCCCAAAATAAAAGCAATTAAGTATCTATTAACTTAGAAAGTTAATTAATCAGGGGTTTTTTTTCAGAAAATTTGTAATAGAAATAATCAGCTCCCATTTAAATTCTGTTTTTAGATTTGTTAGTATTTTTATACACAACACAAAGATATCTGATGCTTTGCATATGTTTGCATGTTACCACTAAAATCGCCAATGCGAACAATGCGGGTTAGAGAGCTTTTAAGACTAAAATTGTCTTAAGTTAGTTTAAATTGAATTTCAGATCAATTAGTTAAATACTCAAACTAGTATGTGTAATTGTTGTTGTAATGTTATGCAAAAGGTAGTTTCATTGTCATGCATTTGTGGAAGTCTTTTGAAAAGTGGTAGATTTTTCAATGCTGAAGAGATAGTTAATGTTGAAGTAAATTGTTTTAACTGGTCTTTTGTTTTTTAGGCAAACACAATTCTTCCTCATTCTCACAGCCATCACCTGCACTGCTTACCAACTCTAATGAATATGGCAGCTTCTTTTGACATCATGAAAGAAAAAAGACTGTAAGAATTTAAATTATGCTTAAAAGCAAAAATATTTACATCTTCTTCCTATAGTTGTCTGAAAACCTGCATTTCAGGTTTTCTGGTGGCTAAAACCGCTGCTGTCTTTAAAAGCACGTATATATAGAAATACTCAGTCACACTTACTAGGGAAATAGTTTCCAGTGCATTATTACAAAACTGTTTACAGTAACAATTTAGAAATTTTTTAATGAAAGTTTTGATAGTAGATTTGAGAACACTCTTGCCTATGTTGCAAGATTTTGGTACAGAATTTTTCTTAAATTATTGGTAAGGCACTGTTTGACCAAACAGCATCCGAAATGTCTTCTGTGTGTTTTGACCTCTCCATTGTTTCATACTTCTTTTTTTGTCATCTTGGTACAATTAAATAAACTAGAAAGCTTGTACCAGTTTTGCTTTTCTGCTGTTGTTTATCTATAGCTATTTAAACAGTAACTGATCAAATCAATGAGTCATTTTTTACTCTTGCTAACAGTAATATAATATTGGCATGGAGCTGGATTTTTGTTCTTGTTTTTGTATTTGGTTTTTTTACCTTTTTTCATCAGGAGAAAAAGGTGAGTTTATGGTAGCAATAACAATTATGTTAAAACTATCTGGTGCTTTTGTTCGAAGTTCGGACAGGTAGTTTTTCAGTTCCATGTAAATACAAGAATATATGAACAGAAATTTTAAATGTAGCACAGCAGTCTGCGGTGGCATGTAGTTAAGCATATTAGGAAACGTTTGCAGTCATGGTGCCAATCACAAGGTATATTCAAGCATCTGACTTAAAAATGTTTATGGAAGCTTTTTATTCCTCTTTGAACTAGAAATACCTGAATTTTGAGATTTAAAAAACCCATGTGCTGTTCTATTTTATTTTACTTAGGTTTTTTAGAATTTCACTGTACATGTAATCTTGAAATGTGGCCTCCCAAGTGTTTTGTTGTAGATATCATCTCCTGGATACTTAACACAATTTAAACCTCCTGAACAAAAGTCAAATAATTTGATAGATTCACGTGCCTTTAAAATGCCTTTCTGTAACTGAATGTTCTTACTTGCATTTCCTTTGTAGAAGACCGTTTAATTGAGTGCAGTGGGGTTTCTTCTAATAGCAAATTGCAGGAAATGCTTTTTGTTAATTTCTCTTGCCATTCCTGATCTGCCTTGACAGATCAGTATTCTGATAAATACATGATAACTTCCTATTTTCTCTTTCATTCTGCTGCCAGTGACAAATAACAGAATTTTTCCAAACTTCTACCACAAAATGATAAATGCTGCTTGTGGAGTGCTTCCAAGAGACACAGAGTACTTTTTTGTACTTTTTTGGTTTTGAAGGTTTCTTATGTGAGTAGAAGAATTTCATTTGTGAAAACACAGCCAATTTTCAAAAAAGGCGAATCTGGAACTCTGTCACGGGGTATTTTGCTTGGTCAAACTGTGGGATGAAAGGAAGGATGAAGAACAGAAGGGATACTTATGTGGATTACCCGCAGGTTTTTTTTCTGTTTGGTATTTGCAGACATACCTCCTAGCATAGTAAGAATTCCTGCTTGTGTTGGAAGAAGGTGATTTTGCAGAAGTAGTCTTTCTTATTTCGGGATCTTGGTTTTGGGCAATACTCTGCTTTGTTTCATAGTCTGAGAAACTGTAAGCCCTGTTACGGATTAAATTATGTAGTAAGTGACCAAATTCAAAGGTACTTGTTTGAAGATAATATAAAACCGCTCTCCTACCCAGTAAGAACTTTTGTTTATGAGGAAGAAGGGTAGACTTACCTTGTCATTTTTAGACTTCCTTGTTTTATTTTTTCTACAGGGTTTTTTTCCTGCTACCACTATTAACTGTTTCTACCCTTGTCAATTGTCGTTTCTATAACTTTCTGACTTTTCCTGGAAAACTTGTTATATGCTTTTGCTGAACTGCTTAGATATAAAGAGCAGGAAGCATACTACTGATAATCCTGCCACCCTCTGGGGAAAAAGAAAACGAGAATTTACGATAAATACTTTTGTTAGTCAAAGTTGAAGCTAGCCCCCTCGAGACTCAACTTTATTGCAGAATGTTAATCCACCATGATTAATTCTTAATCAGCTTTAAATTTTACAGTATCTTCCATGAACTGTGAGAAACACCACTAACTGCAGAGTGGAAGAGAAAGTGTCAATAAGGCTCAGTCTTTGGTACTAAAAGTTCTGAAAGACAATTTTCTGTATAATTTCAGCAGAAAACTAAGGCCTATGGATGTATGAAAACTTTTGTCAAGAAAATAATTTTCTTTTTACTTGCTTCAGAATTGCTAGTAAATTCCTTCATAAGCTACGTTTATTTACTCAAGATATAGCAGTGGTGCTCTTCCTTTGGATAACAGTTGCCAAATACTGATTACAATTGTGGGTTTCTTTAGACGAGCAAGTGCTGCCCTGAACTGCTTGAAACGTTTTCATGAGATGAAGAAAAGAGGACCTAAACCTTACAGTCTTCACTTAGATCATATTATTCAGAAAGCAATCTCAACACACCAAAAAAGGGATCAGTACCGTGTCCAGAAAGACATCTTTATTTTAAAGGTATTACCATTATCGATTTGTCAAAACTGAATTTGACTGTGTATTTTGGAGACTTAGATCTTAACCCCCAAGCTTCACTCTCTCATCTAACCCAGAGCCATTTAGGTGATTTATTTTTAGTATTTTTTATATTTAATTTATCTTATTAGATACTTGTGGATACTCTCTTGCATTTCTAGAAATTGAGAAGTGAAATTACAATAATCGTTAATCTTTTTTACAAGCAAACGTGATCTCTTACTATTAGATTCTTAATGTGGTACAATAACCATGCAATTTACTTTCAAATGCAAATTGCTGTGGAGCATAACCCTTTTAATGATTGTTATATGAACACGAAGTACATAGTGTGTAAAGAGTGAAGAAAATGATGCAAGGAAACTTAATGGAGTTTTTCACATCTGTATTCCAGGATACAGAAGAAGCACTTGTAATGAATCTTCGAGACAGTCAAGTTCTCAATCACAAAGAGAACCTTGACTGGAATTGGAATCTGATAGGGACCATACTGAAGGTGAGCTAAAAAAGGATGTGATGTTATTTTTATGAAATCGGTTGGGAAACAGCCTCCATATCACATGTAAGCTTTGACTTTATAATAATAATTCCATAGTACATCCCGTGATCTGTTTTATTTCCAAAAACTGTGATCTTACATGTTTCATCAGTGCTGATAGTCTTTTTGTATACAACCCTTAAACTATATGCACTTACATTGACCAATTTCTTAATAAGCATGTATTAAATGTTATAACTGTTTGTATAGAAATAGACTTTACAGAATTAGGTATAATGATTTTAAAGCTGCTAATGCTTTAGACTCCAGTCCCAACTGTGCAGGGATACTGCCTTGTTCAGTTTTATACCATGAAAGCTGAAGGTTAAGAGTGGTGGTGCGTTATGGATCAAACTTCAGATGCTTAGACTGAGCCACATATGAAAATCTCAGAATGCAATCTGATTGGGTTTTTTTGAACTAATACAAATACTCCCATAGCATCAAGTTCATTACAAAATTAATTTGGCTTTACAAAAAAAGGAAATATCTCTGACAGGGAGGGAATTATCTTAGTGCACAGCTTTTAAGAGGCTGCCTCTTTCTTTTTTTTAGCAGAAAACTTCCTTTCTTTGAGTAAGAAAGCTTCCTGAGCAAGTACTCAGTGTAGTCTTCAAACCAAAATATCTCCAGTCATTCTGTGCATCAAAGTCATCGTGTTGTTACCCCTCAGTAACATTTTCTTACTGTCTTCTTTGCAGTGTTTTTACAGAAATGGTGAAAGTACAAACAAGGATTAATGATTACAGCAATAAAGATTATATTTGAAAAATAAACATAAATATTTCTGTGCATTTTTTCAGGGACTTAATTTTGAGAAAGCAAGAATCTGTCGATGTTACAAATATAATAATCGATGTTATAAAGACCTAAATGACATAATATGAGAGAAACTTTGCTTCACAAAATATTACTGTTTTCAGACTTTTTCTGGATTACTAGCTATCTATGATTATTAATCATGCATATTTTAACCTTTGAGTCATTATTAAAGATACTGTCAAGAAACCTTTTCAGAATCTCACTGTTTATTAGTCTGCATAGAACTTTGTGTTTTCTGGTTTTATTCTAATCCTTTCTATTCCCATTAAACTGCACAACAGCAGCATAAATTACGATAACGGCCCCTCTGTAGTCCTTGAGTGAGCAGGATCCAGATTCCATCATTGGACTTTGCGATCTCATGTGGCTACTAACCTCCCTCTTGGCTCTGTCACAGCCTTATTTTTGTGGAGCATCAGCTTCCTAATGCCCTCACTACTTGCACCTTATGTAGTCCCTTCTGCCTTTTTTGTTTGCTGAGCTTGCTATCTAAGCTGCTAAAGTAATAGCAAAAGTGGCAGTGGTAAGGATGGATTGTTGTTGGGAGTAGAGCTTCACAATGTGTGTGACAGTTTCTAGTGTACTCAGTTTTACTAATCATTAACTAATGCACTGTATGTCTTAATACTGGCGTAATAATTGGAAACGTAGAACTGTATCACTTAGGAAGAAGAATGTTTACTGTACTTTTTTCCACTGCTTATAAGATGATACTTGTTGGTAGTAACAAAATTTAATCTGAAACCGTGGACACAACAGATGGCTGTAAAAACAGAGGAAAATATAATAGGAGGAAGGAATAGGCCCAGAAGAGAGTATTAGGACTTAGTGTGATCCTTCCTAAAACATCTTGCAAAGTACCAACGGAGGAGCAATATTGAAGTGAGCTATAACGGAATAATGATTAAAAGTGGGGAAAAAATTATTTCCCTGTTATGCGTATCAATTTTTGTTATTTGTAGAGAAACTGAGCAAAACTTATTTTTCATTAGATCTTCATAGTTTGCTGTGTTCATTAGAACTGAGGCCTTGTACACATAGCATGTGACTAACATTCCCTGACCTTCTCTAGAAAAAAAACTGAACATTTCTTGGAGCAAAAGCGAGAGCTTTTCAGCAAAATAAGGGGGGTTTATAGGCAGCATTAGATGCAAGAGAACATACATTTCTAAGTATTAGGTAGATATAACTACATAGAAATGAGTAAATTTTAGTGACTAATCAAGGACTGATGTACAAGTTTCATGTAATGCTATATTTACTGTTTTTCTAGTGGCCAAATGTAAATCTAAGGAACTATAAAGATGAACAGTTGCACAGGTATGTAAAAATTATGTAGACTTTCTTTGAAAGAAGTTTTAATATCCAAGGAAAAGTTTATTGCAGTGTGTCACACTTCTAAAACTTAATCTACAGATAAGCAGTAAGAATGAAAATTTAGATAATTAGGTTGCTGTATTTGCTTTAAATAAGTCTTTAAGCTTATAGTGGTTTCTTTTCTATGCACAGATACTTTATATATTTATTTCCTTAACAATAATTGTACCAGTTTTGCAAACACCTTGTTTAATTTTAAACCTTAAAATATTACCTCTTTGGTGTTTCATACATTAGTGTTCGATGTCACCACTTGACAAATTTCGACAGAAGAGTTCTACAGTTATACAGCTATATATTTACAGCTTTCGTCAAAAACCAAGAGAAGTTATTTGTAGTTCCTGTTAATAAGGGAAGCATGTGTGATCTAAAAAAAAAATCAAATAGTACAGCTCTGCTTCCTTTTCCATCTGTTGGCATTAGGAGTTTTTATTACTTCTGTGCATAATAGAGTAATAGTAATAGTGTTAATAATGAGTTCTTGGATGTCCTATTTATTTCAGAAATAGATCTGATTAAATTACTTTGAAAAGAGTAGTTCTGTATTTGTAGGCATGGGAAGCTACTTCTATGTGAATTTGAGGAAAAACCTAAAGCTAAAACATACACAGAAAGGCTCACAGTGCTCCATTTTTACTTTATACTAAAAAGTAATGAGACCACTTCTACATAGTGTTCCCAGCATGAGTGGTAGGCCTGTTGAAATAACCGTAGTTTAATTTTGCATTTGTACTTTTGGGGTTTTTTTTCTTCCCTAAACATTACTTGCCAATCAGTACTTTGTGGTAAAGGATTATTTCCCAAATCTGGTGGTTTGTAACATTGCTTCTCTGAACCAGGGTTTGCACTCGTGGCTGTGACATCCACCCCTCTTCCTATGTACCTGGGACAATGCTTCCGTTCCCTGCTTTTGTGCTGGACTCAAGCATTGTTCACTCTGGAAATAATTTAATTCCAAATAACTTGAGAAAATTGAGGATTGATTTAGAGTAAAAATTTCTACAGCTTGTTGCTCCTTTCTGCAGGATTGTGAATTTGTTTTAGTGGCTTAAGCAAGAGCAAAAGCATTTTAAATTATAACTAATTAAGGATCAAATCTCTGTAGTTTCACTGTTCATCATAAAAATTTTTAACTGTGGTGTTTTTGAAGTGTAAAGGACATTCATTGCACTTCCAGAAGTTGATTTTTTCACTCTAACTGTTCTTGTGATAATCTACAACTGTTAAAGTGAAAATCCAGATATTTTTGATACAGATTCCTTCATTTCAAACAGATAGTTAATGCAAAGTATACACACATCTACGCACACGCAAATGTGTGTGTATATATGTAATTTATTGCTAATAACATAAAATACATTTTATTTGACAAAATTTAAAGAAGCCATCAGATTTCCTTTAAAATTTGTCCTGTATTTAGAGTTGGGGATAGTGGCTTACTTGCATTTTTTAATTAAAGGTACAATGCTTTGTTTTCTTAATGTTTGGCATATCTACGTTCAGACAGAATATTCTGTTATTTTAAAGCACAAATGTGTGTTTACTTTTTGTCAAAGAATTGGAGAGGGGGAGCCCTTTGCTGAAGATTTATTCGTGCAATGCAAAACTCAAGCTATATTGCTCTCCATGATTTCAGACAGTCTGAGTGAGAGTCTGCATTTTCAATCACTGTGTTATGTTTCAGAAATGCTTAAGTAAGGTGAATGAAAAAACTGCTGCTGAATAAATACGGCCTTTTCCTGCCAGAACACAAAAATGTGGGTTTTTTCACAGTAGCATTAACTATTATAGCTGAAGAAAATTGATGTCACTGATTCTTTTTTAGCTTCTTCTAAGTCTAGATAGAATAGTCTTTGAAACTCACTACAGGATAAATCACAGCAGAATAAATTATAAGCATGAGAATTAGAAGGCGGCTGTGGCTTCTAAGAGCATAGAGATTTTTTAGTTCCTCTGTTTATTTTGAATCTTGGCATAGAAAATCCTTCATAACACAGAGCAGCTGCATCTCTGAAATTTTGATGGGATCAAATCGTTGCTGCTACCTGCTACTCATTTAATAACTTTTGAAGATTTATTGCCAAATGAGCTAACGAGAATCATTTTGCATTGTGAGACTGTCTTTGTCATACTGAAAAATACCAAATTCTTCTTTACTTTCCATAGGTTTGTAAGGAGATTGCTGTATTTTTACAAGCCTAGCAGTAAACTGTATGCCAATCTGGATCTGGATTATGCCAAGGCTAAGCAGCTCACTGTGGTGGGTTGTCAATTTACTGAATTTCTTCTTGAATCAGAAGAGGTAAGAAATTCTCAGCTATGTAGGTCGCTCTGAAAGTAACGCCTCCTATTTATGTTGTAATTCCTTGGAAACTACCACAGACACAAAGAGCACAATAACGCTGTTTGACAGAGCAGATTCTCAGCTACAAAACAGTAATTTTCAACACAGGCACCCCTATGGGCTGTGCATTTATTTTCACCAGCCATGAACAAGAGCCTGCATGCTGCTCTCTTAACAAACTGCACCCATGGAGGTGACCCACTGTCACTGTCACCACTGCTGGCATGGTCACCCGCCCCCTCGCTGTGCCGGCAGCCACCACTTGGTCTCCATAAACGTTCAGCAGTGCTGGTGAATGTCAGTGGGTGCAAGTTTTTCTGCATGGAGGAATTCAGTCATGCACCTTTGCTCCATAGGCACTGCCAGGTCAGACGCCATTTTTCAGACTGCCCCTCTGCTGCCGTCTGTCACAGGGCAGCAAAATCTAACGGAGTATTGGTGGGCAGGTTCAGCCTCTACTGCCACGGCACCAACACCCGCCTCTGAAGATGAAATAAAATAGGAGGCATTATTTTCAGAGCAGCTCTTGTACAGGACTGGAGAGAGAATGAGTAGTTCTCCTGTATACCACTTAAAGAACCACCTTCATTTTAGTAAAAACTTCTTTAGACTTTGGGTGTTAAATCTAAAATGATCAGTATGGTTGAGAAGTATAACTTAAAACTTGAACTGTCTACATAAGACACTGTCGTCTTTTTGCTGTGTACATCCTTCCTTTTTCTACCTCATTTCTCCTTGTGTGCTAAAGTTTTTCATGCCTCAGGCCAGAGGAAAATTTCATTGAACAATCCTTTTCCTGGAAAGAACAGAATTGGTCCTAATATGTCTTCAAGCTAAACTACTTTTATTTGCTTTGAACTTCGTCCTTTAGTCTGAATTGTGTTTGCCAGACATTTCTGTTTGTATCTGTATTGTGTTTGTACGTTTTCATGAATTTGAAGTGGTGCCTTTCAGTAAAAAAACCCAGTTCTGTTACAAGTAAATGCTATTACTCTTGTTTCGTTAGGATGGACAGGGTTACCTGGAGGAATTGGTTAAAGACATTGTACATTGGCTCAACTCTTCATCAGGAATGAAACCTGAACGTAGTCTTCAAAATAATGGGTTACTAAATACCCTTAGCCAGCACTACTTTCTGTTTTTTGGTACTCTCTCTTGTCACCCTCATGGAGTGAAAATGCTTGAAAAATGTAATGTGTTTCAGTGGTGAGTATTTTTATTCTGTTTGAGTTGTGCTTATGGGTATAGTAGTTATGGAAATTCTAAACACATGAAGACCACTGTCTGTAAAACTCAAAAGTTTCAAACTTTTTGATTTACTTACAAGTGAAGATCCCCAGTTTTAGGGGGTTTGGTTTGGTTGTTTTTTTTTTTTAAAGGAGTATTTTAGTCTGTAGTTACTGAACAGATTAAGGATTTTTGACTCAATCACCCATCTGTTTCCTGTCCATACTCATCTGACAGAATCAGTATCAGGAAGATGATAGTGTACTGAAAGCAACAAAGAGAAATAAAACACAAACAAATTCAACACAAACCAAAAAACCATACAAACAACCAAAAACTGACAGATACCATAATATTTCTGAAATGTGATGATGCATGTTGTACCTAAACTTCAGTCCAATATATTTGAGTGAAACTGTAAAGTTCAAAATTTTGTTCAGGTACAAATAATCTTACTTCCTTTGGGAGTAAATTAGCTAGTGGTTAATTTCAGTTAATTTTAAATGTATTAAACTTGAAGTACAAATTCAGGCATTTTGATGTATCCTCTTTTTTAGTTGATTTGTTTTCATTGATTATTAGAATGCAAGTTTTTTACTGGCTTCAGAAAACTTGGTTTATAATAAAATTTAGACAGTTAATAGGCCAGTTAATAACCTGATGGCAGACTTTATACACAGAATGGTTCACAGTGAGGAATTGTTCACAGAGCTTCATGAACATGGATTTTTGTACTTCTAATCACTAATTAAAGTATGCTGACAAAATTACTTCAGAGCAGTTATAAATGTTGGGTTGGGGCTTTCCCCTTGCATTTTAGTGCATTATTTGGTCCCCATTTGATTCTAATATCTGTAACAGTTTAAAGTTACTACATTTTATATGAGGACTTAGTTTGTATTCTGCATTTACAGAAATTAAATTCTAATTCAGAATACTTATGCTTAAATTGTTGGGTTTGAGTGGATTCAAACACTAATTTTTATTTTCTTCTTTGTCTTTTTCCCTCTCGCCCAGTCTTCTTAATCTTTGTTCTTTGAAGAACCAAGATCACTTGCTAAAATTGACTGTTTCTAGTTTGGATTACAGCAGAGATGGGTTAGCAAGAGTCATCCTTTCTAAAATCCTGACAGCAGCTACCGATGTAAGTTCAATTCAACTTACATTCATTGTTACTTGCCACTAGACATTTTTGTTATTCATGGTGTATGACATTTTCAAGCTATTCTATATCCAGAAAGATTTTTATTTTTTTGAGAGGAAACAACGACTCATGTAGCTTATAAATTTGCTGTAAACTTCATACCATATATTGTATTTGTGTTCAAGAAATTAAGTCATTCAAGTGGAGGTTTCTGTCATGTATGAAGGGAGTTAAAGTGTTGAAATGCATAAGCCAAGCACAACATTATTGTAGAGGTCAGTGGACATCGTGAGTCATTCCTGAAGGTAGTGTTTTCATGAACAGAAGTGTGTATTTCCAGCACTAATAAACAGGTTAATCTTCCAGTGATGTATATACTGTTTTGGTAATGATTGAGATTACTGTGGTGGAATTGAGTAGAAGCATATACGGGGGTGGAACACGGGGGTGGTTCAGAAATAGGTGTTGAAATTTGTACTGAACCAAAGAAAGTTAGTGGAAATAAAACGCAGACTTAAATAGACTTGGGAGAGGAAGTTCTTGAACTTTTAAGGAGAAGTCACTCAGGTGTAACATTGTAGACAAGCAAGCATTGATGTCAGGGAAATGACAGTAACTTGAAATCTGACTATCAAAAAGCTTTCATTACTTCAGGAAGAGTTTTCTTCTGTTGGCTAGACAAGGCAAGATATATTCCAGAGTGGATACAAGAAGGGATAAGATAGATGCTTTAAATGTCTCCTTGTATTTTGGAAGAAGAAACAGAAATAAAGAAACTGAAGATACTTCTCTTGAGACTAGCAAAGATGATTCTTATGAGTAAGGAGTGGAGTCTGAAAGTAATGAAGATAGTTGGGTTTGAAGAAATGATTCATTTCAAGAGGAGGGCAAAACTCCCTACTGAATAATTAGGTTATCTTCAGTGAAGTGATGACTTCGATGTCCTTTCACCAAAGTTGTTTTATGCCTAGTCTGAGCAAGAAAAAAGAAATAATATGTTGTGAGGACGCATGCTTGTGTCTTCTTAAAATACTAAATTCCTGTTAAATGATTGTCAGTTACGAACAGTTTAGACTGTGAAACTTCATTTAGCTGTTTGTATTGATTTTCAGGTCAATGGGTACTGCTCCTTGCCCTCTCTGCTGCCTTACAGCTATTTTTATCTCATAAAAAGGGGTGTATGTGGGGGGAAAAGCACTTCAACATTTCAGTTTCTTCCAAATGCTGTTGTCAGCAAAGTATAGAGTTACACTAAGAATTTGAGGCATTTTATTATGAATTAGTATTTATGGCTTAGATTTTGGGAAAGATTTAAGGTATGAAGACTTAAATTCTCATTTGAGAGAGATACTTCCAAATGTTCTCAAGCATCCAGTAATTAGACCAGAATCTAATATAAAGAAATATTAAAAAAATCTGGTTTGTTCATCACAATAATAAATGATTTTTTTATGATCAGGATATTAAAAAAAAAAAGGAAAATCTACTGTTTCAATCTCTTAAAGTCAGACTTCCTTTGTGAAACATACTGAATCCTGAGTGATGGATAAAACTACTTCAGGGTGTTTTGTTTCCTCAGTGAGTTGACCTGCTTGGAATTCTTGGAATTCATAGGGAAATATTTTGTATACTTCATCTGAAAAAGGAGAATCACAAAATGAATGGGCTGTCTAAGCTAGCAAAAATGGGTCTATGTTTGTGTCAACCACAGATGATTTCATACCTGATAAAATTTATTTCCTTAAATTCTTTTCCTGTTTTTTCCTGTTTTGCCATGTCCCCAACACCAACAGTACTGATGGGATTTTTAAGAGAAATTTTCACTGAGTGCTACTTGACAAAAAAGCAAAATATTGATGTGTCAGGGAACCCTTAGGGCAACGCTTGATGTACACAATATTGCCAGTATTATCTATTGTACAAAATGCTTGTCTTCAAATTTTTCTGGTGCTTATGCTCTCAGTAGAAGATGCCAGGTGTGAAAAGCCAGTCCAAAGAATAAAACCTTTTGATTATTTTGATATTAACTCTGTCCTTGGTGCTATAAGTGATATTTTTGAACAATTGCAATTGGCAAAACAAATCTTTTCCAGAAATTAAAATATTCATGTGAAGTGAAAAAAGTTGTCAACTCCTAGGAAAAAATACCTTAAAGAATATGGAAATAATGAACTGATAGGGATTTGTATGGGCAGTTCCACTGACTGAGGAGTAATTTGGAAGTGCCTCTGCTTAGTCTGCCATTCTCTGGGTGTTAATAGTCTGGAATTCTGAAACAGCAGCCTTGTCAACAGCAAAAGAAAACTTACACTTTCGTATGGAGTAAGCATGACAGGAAAAAATTGAAACTTGGCACAGTTTCACTCACTGATCTGTCTCATAAGGAGTATATGTTTTTAAGTATTACCAGAATTGACATTCTGTAACTTTGGACAAGTGAATCCTAAGGTTAAAAATGAATATGCGGTTCAATTCAAGTAAGTCATTTACAAGCTCTTCCACCTTCCTTATTCAAGGACTTCCGATGAGAACCTTGCAGGATGAGTGGAGCTTGTACTGTAAGCCTCTGGAAGAGTTTGTATTAATTAATAATCCAGAGGACAAATGAATTTGGTTCTATATGCTGTTTCTGGCTTCTAAATTCTTTTTAAAAGCAATAAAAATGTATGGGACTGGACTTAATTTCTGAAAAACTGGGTTTTGTAAGGGAGATGTCTCCAAGTAAAGCTTCTTCCTTCCTTTAATTTCCTGAGACATTTGTTAATGAAATAGCTTATCTGTTTATTTCAAAAGCTGACAATGCTCTTTTTCTTGGGGTAACTGAAGTCATAGCCTCATACAGCTTTTAAAACAACTCAGAGCTGTGAAGCAGGTTTGTTAGTCATTTGCTAGCGAGTGTCTGTGGAAAAGGAAAGGTAATTTCTGTAGCCAGCTTAGTGTTAGAAGGACAGAGTAGCAATTTTGGGTAACTGTAGACATTGAAAACATTCACAGAGCAATATCCCTTGCAGATCAGTGAAGCAGAAGTGCATTTTAACCTACTTCTAGATATGCTTTGGTGACTCACGCTAAAGCAATACTACTTGTGCTGCCTTTCTGCCAGTTCTTAGTAGAAATAGGAGAATGGCCAGCATGTCTTCAACTGTTGCAATTCATGACCTGAAATTTTACCTTTAGAGGTGGCTGAGAGGTAGATTTTACCGTACATCTGCTGACATCTATGCTGAGCTGTATGTGATCTGCTGAGCATAGTGATCTGTGACTTGCTGCTTCACTTGTAAATATCTCAAAGCCCTTTAATAATAAATATAAGAATCTTCTGACAGATTTAGTACAGGGCTTTGTCTGTGTTTTTCATGTAGTTCGTACATGAGGGAGGGAGGGGTATGTCTGTTTCCGCAGATAACCCTCTGCGCTAGTTTTCCTGTCAGTTCTCAGCAAACATGAAAACATACCAGAATTTTGCTTCATCTGGAAAACCAATGCCGAGCTTCGCCCCTTGGATCAGGGGAATGCATACAGGTGATCATGCTGCACAAAGGTTGTGGCCCTGCTTGAAGACTTTAGGGCTGTTGGAAATGCATGCAGGCGTTTTGCATCCCCAGGTCTTAGGTTTAAATATCTTAGCCTGA
The DNA here is from genome assembly GCF_000710305.1 of Buceros rhinoceros silvestris. Lineage (NCBI taxonomy): Eukaryota > Metazoa > Chordata > Aves > Bucerotiformes > Bucerotidae > Buceros > Buceros rhinoceros. The sequence goes on along the minus strand of NW_010411296.1, from coordinate 72,669 downwards.
ATCATTCCTTGTATTAAAGATCCTTTTCTGCTATTCTTTACCTTATAAATTGGTCTTCTTTTTCTTTCTGGTGATGGTAGGAAAACTAGAAAGGTACATAGTGTCCAGGATGTCAGCACCCAGTGGATTCACCTAGAGACAATCCTGATGTACTTTGTTCTGTAAACTTTGAGTGATTTTTGGTTGCCATTGAACTTCTATTTAACACTGCCATGGAACTAATACTACCTGCAAAATTTTTTCACAGTGGGGGAAAGAGCTGATTCAAAGCCTGTTGTGTGTGGAAAGCTGGGTTTGTTTTTTCGCTTCAGCTCATTGTTTCGAATTTATCTGCAGTGAATTTGCCATTTTATTCTCCTATCAGAATGATGAGTTTCTTTGTTTTTCTTCTCCAAACAGAAAATAAAAATGACTTATGCTGTACTAGCTATCTGGATAGAGTAATTTGTGTTCAGGAAGTGGACATCGTTATCTTTTGTTCTCTGTATCACACTCAGTATAGTTACAGCAGTAATAATGATTCTTTATAGACAGATTTTTACACTGGAACTACCTAACACTGAATTCTGATTTCTTATTATTGTGTTATTCTGTAGGCTTAACATCTAGATGAAGTGATCATTTTGTCATAATTGTTTTTGTTGTCATCTTTAAATATGCTACTAGCTGTCTATGACACATACAAGGACATAGCACTAACAGGATACAAGCCATTTAAATATGGTTGTTCAGTGCTGGCCAGACTTGCAAGTCACTGTTCCACAGTCTTTCTAAGTACATACATGTCTTATGTCATTCCCGCCTCATCTCCAAAAAAATAAGCCTATGGAAATGAAGTAGAAGCATGCATATGATATTCGAAGTTGAAATAATGAGACAAGGTTTTTGAAAGGAACTGTGCATGTTCATATTTCTTACTTTTGTTGTATTTCAAGACTTGGTTGCCAGTTATTTCTGGAGGGGAAAAAACCAATCCAGAAGATAATTGTTAACATAGGTAGTGCTGTCCAGCCTGGACCAATGCATCCATCACTTGGAGTACAGATACAAATGTGCTTCCCAATCTAGATCATTTGTATTTTAACATACAGAAGAATTTACTTGGTTTATAGCTATCATAGCTTTAAAGGTGTCGGGACTAAAGACTTGAAGAAAGATGATTCTGTCTTTCCCAGCTAAGCTTAAGTACAGATAACACCCTTTGTAATTATATGTTGTCAGGTTGGTCTGTGCTTAATCCAGATTCTTGTAGATTAAGCTTGTTTGCTTCTACTTCATGAGCATTTTTTTCTAATGGAAAATGGTGTTAATCGGTTGATGCTGTTTATTCAGCAAGTTTTGAACAGTGGAGGAACTGATAGGGTACTTCGCTCTACTGTCACTTGGAGAAATTCGTAGTAGTAAACTAAGTGCTGAGAAACTGTCTTATTACGGAAAATAACATTTTACTATGTAGAAGGTTTTCTGAGAAGTTTTGAAGATGTGATATTTTTGGAAAACAATGTAAAATTTATTAAAATAAATTCCCCAGAGGTTTTAATAATTGTTTATTGAAGTTTTTTTAGAACTTTGTGCAGGTGAAATTGTAAGTAATGGGACTGGCCATTTACAAGGTATTTTTCTTGCTAATCCTGATGACTTTGCGTGGTGCTATGATAGTGAATGACTGATAAGGAGACTTGCGGTGACCAGATTACTTTGGATCTCAGACTCAAATTTCCTACTTGATAAGACAGAAATAGCTCTCAGACTGTATTTTTAATACATAAGGTGTGCATCACAGCAACTTGCTGTAAAATACAGCAATTGTGGTTTTTAAAGTGGTAAATCTCTAAATACATTAGCTGTTTTTCTTCCATCCAGAAAACTCATTTTCCTTACTTTTGCAGAGCTGCAGGTTGTATGCAACAAAACACTTACGGGTGTTACTGAGAGCAAATGTAGAGTTCTTCAGCAACTGGGGGATTGAGTTACTGGTGACCCAGTTACATGATAAAAATAAAACTATTTCTTCTGAGGCACTTGATATTCTAGATGAGGCATGTGAAGACAAGGTGAGCATCCTTTCCCTTTTCAACATGTTCTTGGTATGCTACTCTGTAAGCTGTTCCCCACCCCCTTCTCCATAGCAAAGTAAAAGTATGCAAGATGCTACTGTTGATTTCTTGATCGTTACTGATGGATTTCATAATAGTTTGTAGACCCTCTTGGTGAAAGCACAGCAGTATTAATGACAAGAAAAATGTAGACTTGTGGATTATGCCCACTTTTAAATACAAATTCAGACTAATTCAGCTGTTTCAATCATTACACTGTTTGTATTATTATATTATTATTAGATTACACTGTTTAATGATAGAAAGTACCTAAAGTGGTTAATATTAGGATGAAGTTAGTGCTGTTTAATATTTCCTGTTATGAAAGATGTGTTGCTTCATGGCTGGCAGATACAGTGCTCAGAAAATCCTTATGCATTTTTTATTATTTTAGGCCAATCTTCATGCCCTTATCCAAATGAAACCAGCTCTTTCTCATCTTGGAGATAAGGGTTTGCTTCTACTCCTAAGGTAAATGTTGAATATGCTGTTTGACTTTTCAGTGTGGAAACAAGTGTTTTTGTTCAAATTATGTGATGTTTTTTAAATGCGGTAGTAACTGTCTGATATTACTTTACTTTCCAGATTTCTGTCCATCCCAAAGGGGTTTTCTTATCTAAATGAAAGAGGTTATGTAACAAAACAAATGGAAAAGTGGCAAAAGGTAATGCTAAAGATAAAAAGTGTGCTTGATGTTAGGAGGAAGGGTGTAAATATGCAGGTTTAGAAGGTCAAAGATTCTTAAAAATATTGCATATTCACATACATGTATTGCTAATGTCAGTACATTTATTGCCTCAGTGCCTTGATGATTTTGCTGAAAAGGGTTGACAGGAAGTTACAGTTTCATAACTCTTCTGTACATGCATGCTTCTGATTTATCCAAGCTTTCTGCATAATTTTGAGATTTCAAAAAATATTCCAGGAGTGTAGCGACTCTATAAAATAGGCTATTGTGTAAGGTCTTATATATTCAAGGTAATTGTTACCTCTTGTTTGTTGCTAATAAAAGTTAAATCCAGAGTTCATGAAGATGGAGTGGCTTATGCTGTTGGGAAGTAAATAGGAACCATGACCATTAAGAAAAATGCATCATTGTCACGACTAAAATAAAACTCTCATATATTTTGTCATTTTCTTAATTGATTATAAGTGTTTGGTCTCATTTCTATTGGCAATTTTTTTCCTAACTTGAAAGCTGTCACTTCTTTAGGAATACTGAAATGTGTGGTGGTCTGTTGAGATTATTCATGTTAAAGTCAGATGTGAAGCATTGCCTTCTTTCCTTTTTCAACAAATTAACTGAAATAATTACGGAATTGTTGACTCCGTATATGCATTCTGTGTATGAAGAGCAATAATTTTGGTGAGCTCCACCTTCAGATCATAAAGAAATTCAGTCTGCCTTAAGGAGCACTCCAATTACTCCTTGCTTATAAAGTACCGTACTATAAAAACATAAACCACTAAATGTATTGTGTCAACCTTTTTCTGTCTTTTAGGAATATAACTTAAAGTATGTTGAACTAATTGAAGAACAACTTAATGAAGCACTTACAACATACCGTAAACCTGTTGATGGTGATAACTATGTTCGTCGGAGCAACCAAAGGTAAATTTGGGAAAATGTGTCTTTGGGTGTAAGCCAGTAGGACTGATCAAGGGAGCTTTAAACTAGAATCTGTGGGAGAAGATGATACCAACAGGATTACAATAGGTAAGCCAAGGGTGTAGCAACACCTGAGGTTAGCAATGGTGGTGGGAACATCTACAATGCTCCTGGAAGCGTGGAGGCCTCAGGAGCATATCTGAAATATTCGTACACCTGTGCATATGGAAAGAGAAACAAACAGGATGAACTGGAAGCATTGATCAGTTCCCAGAGCTATGATATTATTGGTAGGTAAAACAGTATTGATATTCTATAATATTATCGATATTCTTGCTAGACTTGGTGGAATGAGTTGGAGTGCTGGGATGGAAGGCTACCGGCAGTTCAGGAGGCATAAACAGGGCAGGCAAGGTATAGGTGTCACCTTATATGTAAGGAAGAGGTTTGATTGTACAGCACTTACAGTTGGTGATGATGTGGGTGAGAGCCTCTGGGTGAGGATTAGGGGCATGGGAAACAAAGGAGATGTTGTCGTGGGTGATTACTACTTTCCAGGATGTTAGCATTGGTGAGTTAGTCTAGAGGCAATAAAGAGAAGTTTCTGGATTGGTAGCCCTTGTCCTCATGAGATACTTCAACTTCCTGGAAACTAACTGGGAATACCATACTGCTGTGACAAACAAGTCTTGGATATTCTTGAAGTTTGTAGGAGTTAAATTCTTGTCACAAATACTCAGAGCCAACTAGGAAAGATGCCTGCCTTGACTTTCTGTTTGTGAATTGAAGACAATTCTTGGGACATGTGGTGGTAGATGTTGTCTTGGCCTCAGTGATCATGAAATGGTTGAGTTTAACATTTTCAGTGTAATGAGACAAGAAAGGACAGCAGAGTTGCAGCCCTCAACTTCAGGAGAGTAATCTCAAGTACCCTGGAAATCTGCTTCTGAGAGCTTAGGAGTCCACGAGTGTTAGTGAGTTTTTAAGAGGCACCTTTTAAAAGCACAGGAGGAGGCAATCCCATTGCATCCTAAGTCAAGAAAGCGGGGCAGAAGACTAGTTTGGCTGAACAAGGAACTCATTGTGGAACTCTAGGAAAAGGAAATTGTGTGATCTTAGAAAGCAAGGTCAGGCTTCACAGAGCAGTGGTTCATATATGCTGGAAGACGACACAAAAGGCCAAAGTTCATTCAGAATTGAAACTGGCCAGTGTGTTGTCAGATTAGAAGAAGGGCTTTTTGAAATATGTTAGTAGCAAGAGGAGGTCTTTAAACATTGCTGAAGATGACCACCTGACTAACAGGGGTGAAGAATCGGAGGCATTCAGTGGGTTTTTGCCTCAGTCTTTAATAATATTGATAGAACTTAGGCTGCCTTGACCCTTGAGTCGGAAGACCACAAGTGTGG
>NW_010411296.1:29678-67474 GCF_000710305.1 Buceros rhinoceros silvestris | reverse complement strand
AAAGAGTGACTTTTCCTTTTCTGGACTCTGAAGGTGTAAGGGATCATCTGAATGTTCACAATTCTATAGAGCCTGATGGGATTCATTCTGGAGTACTGAGGCAGCCAGCAGATGTTATGGCAGGACTCATCTCAAAGGTCTTAGGGTTCTGGGGAGGTCGCTGCTGGAAGCTGGCCAACGACATTTCAGTGTGCAAAAATGATGTGAGGGACGATCCAGGAAGCTACAAACCTCTTTGTCTAAACTCAGTTCCTGGAGACTTGTGGAGAATATCATGCTGAGCATTGAAAGGCATTTAAAGACAAATTCAGTCATCAGGCACAGTGAGCATGAGTTCTCAAAGGAAAACCCCTGTTTAACTAATTCGATATTCTTCTGTAAGGTCATCGGCTTTGTGGATGAAGGGAAGGCAGCAGAATTAGTTTTTTCTAGGTTTTAGTGAGGCTTTTGATACTGTCCTTCACAGCATCTTTCTGGAGAAAGTTGTCCAACTGTGTGATGTGCAGGTTCACAGTGCACTGGGTGATGAACTGACTGAAGGGCAAACCTCAAAGGGTGGTAGTGAACAGGGCTATATCTGGCTGGCGACCAGTTCCGCAGGGGTCAGTTCTAGGGCCTGTTCTGTTCAATGTGTTTATCAATGATCTGGATGCAGTAGTTGAGTGCCATGTTAGCAGGTTTAATGATGGTACCGAAGGTGTCATCATTAAACAGGTGGTGCTGTTGACTCTTGAGGAACAGGAGTCCTTGGAAGGAAGGGTCTGGATAGATTGCAGCATTGGGCAGTGATTAATGGGATGAAATTTAGAAAGTCCAAATGCTGGATTCTCACCTAGGATGTCATAATGCCAGACACAAGAACAAATTGGGAGAGCAATGGCTGGCAAGCAGCCCTGCAGAGAGGGTTCTGGGATGCCAGGTTAACACTAAGCTCAATGTGACTCAGCAGTGTGTGCCCTGGCAGCCGAGAGGCTGAAACACCACATCCCAAGGTGCACCAAATACAGCATTACCAGCTGGTCAGAATAGGTGACTATCTCTCACTGCTGTATTCAGCGTTGGTGTGCCCTTGCCTTGAGTGCTGTGTGCAGTACTCGTCCCCACAATTTTAAGAAGAATCTGAAGGTCCTTGAATGCCTCCAGTGGAGACAAGGCTGGTGAAAGGGCTAGAAGGAATGTCATGTGAGGAGTGGGATTGTGTAGTTTGGAGAAATGAGGTTGAGAGGCAACCTGATTGCTCTCTACAGTTTCGTAAGGAGGGGATGTGGAGAAGGAGTGCTAGTTACTTTTCCCTGGTACCTAGTGACAGGACATACAGGAATGGTTCAAAGCTGCACCAGGGGAGTTTCAGACTGAATATCAGGAAACATTTTGTTACCACGAGGGTGATCAAACTCTGGAACAGACTTCCTAGAGAGAGGGTCGATGCCCCAAGCTTGTCAGTATTTAAAGGCATTTGGTCAACGTACTTAACAACATGCGTTAACTTTTGGTCAGCTCTGAATTGGTCAGGCAGTTGTACTAGGTGATTATTGTAGGTCTCTTCCAACTGAAATACTATATTCTGTTCTATTCTTTCCTAAATTCTCCAAAAGAATCCTTTTCATCTGAAAAGAATCAAGAGTAACTCGTTGCATTACACTGCAGTCTAATTTATTTTAAATGTCAGAATTGCTGGGAAAGCATGATTTCTCTTTCTGCCAGATTACAGCGACCACACGTCTACCTGCCAGTTCACCTTTATGGCCAACTGGTGCACCATAAAACAGGCTGCCATTTATTGGAGTCTCAGGTGAGGGTCATGACTATTTAAAGTCTTTCAAGAGTACTGTAATAATTTTTAAATATATTTTTTAAAAAAGAGAGCATTTCAACAGTCATTGCAAAATAAGTCGATTTTGAAAGTGTTAAATTATATGGGGTCAAAACCATGTGAAGACAGTCTTTGCTGTCTCATGTAATTTCTTCCTGATACTGAAGTATTAGGGAAATACCTTGCAATGTTTTTTCAAAATGACTAGCAAAATCTTAGTATGGAAAGGAACTCAACAGAAATAATTTTTCACTTTCTGTGTTGAGTGAATTGTATATTGGCAAGTAAAACTGTGCTGATCTTTCTATGCATACAAAATGTGGAGATGAGGGAATAAAATGTTCTTTCTGATACGCTGAAAAAACCACTAACCCAGTTTATAGTTACTTAAATTAATTCACTTTTCTGTTGATTTGCAATATGATCTACTGAAGTTAATATCATTGAAAAAGTCAAGAGAAAGCTTACATATTGCAGTGTTAGTCTGATTAATCTGCTGTCTTTCTAATGAATTAACTTCATGCAATCAGTGGTTACATTAAAATTTTCTACTTGTTAATTTGTGCTTATTATTCCATTACTTCCATTGTTCGTTTTAGGGTGCATAGTTCAAATTAGTGCTGTTTCTATATTAAAAATGTAAGATAACCTGTTTGACTCAGGTCTCCTTTTCATTTGAAACTGAGGTTGTTGTCTTTGTCTTCTGTTTTTTTCCTTCAGAGTATTGTTACAGATCTAAGTTACACTGTTCGTTCCCCCATGCTGGATAAGTGGGAAGGAATTAAGCAGCTGAAAGCAGCCCTTTGGGCCTTGGTTAGTAATAGATTTACAAACTTTTTGCAGTTGTTTGAGTTCCGTTGTGACTCTTGATTCTGAAGTTGTGGCTTGAAACTGTAGAATCAACAACCAAAATTGTTGAAAGCTTTTCACTGACAGTGCTGCAGATCGTGTCAAAACCAAGACTTACTTGACAAACTTTTATTCCAGGGCAATATTGGATCATCAAATTGGGGTCTTAACTTGCTTCAAGAGGAGAATGTAATTCCTGATATAATGGCACTTGCCCAACATTGTGAGGTTCTCTCTGTTAGAGGGTATGTGTATCTAATTTATACATAAAATATATAGATGGTAATTGTCATAGGCTTTCAAAGAGCTTTACCTAACTTACCTGAATATAATTTTGCACTTACTTAGAAATCGGTTACTAAGTATCATTGATGACTGAGTATCAATCTCAGTCCTACACAATCAGAATTGTATAGGAAATCCAACAGAACATCCACTAAACAAATGAAAAAAGATACACACTGCTTTTCTGTTTTTAAAAAACGATTAAAGTATTTGCTGCTTGTCTCCAGAATCAATTTATTATTCCATCATTTTAATTTGATAACTTTTTTGGAGTCTTCAGAAGCATAAATAGATGGTCTTTTGCTACCTCATTAATGTTTGTCTGGTTTCTTTTTTTTTTGAAAAAGGTACTTTATATAATCAGGGTCTTGTAATAAGTAGTTTGTATTTTTGAATAGTGCATCATTCTCAGATATTTTACTTCAATCCTTAAGCTTCCATGGATGGACAAATAAAATTGAATAAAGCTGTTTGGCAGTTTTGTGAATTTTGTGCTGAATTATTTTGAAACCGTTGCTTTTCAAAAGAGAAATAAGTTTAGTGAAATTAGATGCTATTATTGTTGCTCTTTTTTCTATATATACTGAAAATACAGAACCTGTGTCTACGTGCTTGGTCTAATAGCCAAAACTAAACAAGGATGTGACATTTTGAAGCATCACAACTGGGATGCAGTGAGACACAGTCGTAGACAGCCTTGGCCAGTGGTCCCTGATGACATGGAGCAGCTCTGTAATGAACTTTCTTCTATACCCAGCACACTTAGCTTGAACTCTGAGTCCACCAGCTCAAGGCATAACAGTGAAAGTGAATCTGCGCCTTCAAGTAAGTAACAACAACAAAACAAACGAAGAAACGCAAACCCCACCACAAAAAAGCATTTTGGTGTTCTTACCAATTTTCTGACAGGATGAGGTTCAGGCAGATTGTTTGAAGGTGTTATTGTAAGAAAGAAAAGTTCAAGGAAGGGGACAGAGTTATGTGCATTCAGAAAGATAAAGACAGGTGAGAGGGAAGAGAATAGTGTCTTAGGCTTACATTTTGTGTAGAAATAAGAAATTTCAACTTCAGGATAAGTTACTCGGTTTTTTGTCAAGTCATGGCAGCTTGCTGTAATACCCTGCAGAAATGCTCATGCTTAGGTATAAAGATACATTTACTTCATTGTCCTCAAAGGAATATTGTAGAATATAAACACATAATTTTTATATGTAAATATACACACACGGAGTATTGCTGTGTTTAAATTCTTTTATATTTTGAGTATCTAATGTATTTTAATTTTGCTGTGGGTATTAGGAATTTAAACACAAAAATACACTGTATTTGTGTATTGTTAAAGGAGCACATCAGTTATAATCCTCATAGCAGGGTACTTGCACTGAAATAAGATAGTATGGCTTTTCTTTTGAAGCAACGAGACTTTCAGCTCGGTACTCCTCAAGATACTTGATTTACACTAAGTTCTGCAGAAAAAATGTTGAACTAAAATTGCAGCAAATTGCATAGTCTCTCACTTTGCCTTCTATAGAATTGCATTCTTTTTCTCAACATTTATACGCTTTGAAGAAATGTCCGTTTTCAGTGACAAAGTCTCATATAATTTCAGGTATGTTCATCATGGAGGATGACCGTTTTGGTAGTACTTCCACTAGTACATTCTTTCTAGATATTACTGAAGATGCTGAACAAATATTCTATGACAGACCTGGACCTTCAAAGGACAAAGAACGTAGTCCCTTTCCTTTTTTTTCTTCTAGTAGACTTGTGAAAAATCGCTTTCTAAACTCTCTTACTCTACCTAATAAAAAACACAGAAGTAGCAGTGATCCAAAGGGAGGAAAACTGACATCATCTGACAGTAAATCAAGCTTGAGGCGAAATCGTACAGTAACAGAACCTTCTGGTAGCATGGACTTTCCTGCTGGTGAAGAATTCAACCCTCTTTTCAGAGTTCCTAAGATCCAGACTTTACGATTAGAAACGTCTTTTGTTGGAAATAAGCACGTGGAAGATACTGATAGTACCCCAAGTATTGGAGAAAATGATCTGAAGCTGCCAAAAGGTCTTGGAAATGAAATTCAACGGGAAAACACAAGCAGAGAAAGGCTAACAGGAGATGGTACTACTCAAACGCATTTCAAGAGTCGTAGCTTAAGTTTTAATACAGATACCACAACAAGTGGCATTAGTTCAATGAGCTCTAGCCCTTCAAGGGAGACTGTAGGTGTGGACACTACAAATGTAGATACTGACTGCGGTAGTTTAAGTACTGTGGTAAGCACAAAGACAGTTAAACCAAGTCAGTGTTCAACACCACAGCCTAACCATCTGCCTCTCTCAAAATCCAACTCTGTATCGCTTGTGCCGCCAGGGTCTTCTCATACACTTCCCCGAAGAGCCCAGTCTCTTAAAGCTCCTTCTCTTGCTACAGTAAAAAGTCTTGCTGACTATAACTTTAGCTACACAAGTTCTCGAGATGCCTTTGGCTATGCCACACTAAAACGCTTACAACAGCAGAGGATGCATCCTTCACTGTCTCACTCAGAAGCCCTAGCATCTCCAGCAAAGGATGTGCTCTTTACAGACACTATTACCATGAAATCTGGCAGCCTGGATTCTCGGCTAACCCCAAACAGGTAAGAGATGATTATGTGTTCATTTCTTACTTCAAAATTCTAAGAACAATTGAATAAGAAAAGTATCTTTCTAGGTTTTTTTTCCCAACTTCACATAAAAGTGACAGTTGTTGCAGGATGATTCATAACTTCACTGAAAGCAGTATTGATATTAGGAGAAGAGCATAATAGAATGAGAATTCTTAATTTTGTAAATGTTAGTGAAGCTGGGCTTCCATAACTCTGCACAGCTGCTTTAGTGCTGTTAGTGACAAAGGAAAATGTTTTCTTTTATCACATTTGCTTCCTGTTTAACTTTTAAAATATTTAAATGCAATTACATTGCTAAAGTTGCAGTCACACAAAATTGCCCAGATAGTCAGAGCTATGTTTAAGAAGAAAATTCTGTCAGTATCACTTGGTGAGGTTTTAGGACCGCATCTCCTGCCAATGTGCTGTATTCATGTTCACTGTAGCATTGAGGCCAATGATGAGATACTGCTACTACTGATAGGAATGTCAGTTTGGCTTCTTAACTGCTACAGAGCAAAGATTTCACTCATAGCATTTATTTTTAGATGGCAATGTCACCTCTTTATTTTTGAGTAATATTAGATGTTCTGAAGACTAATTGGATAGTTACGTAAGATAACTAGCTCATGACATTGACACTGTTCCCAACAGCTACAGTCAGTGCTTAACAACTTTTTCTTAAAAGCTCTACCAGATCTTTCCTTTCAAATTCTCTTTTAGCTAGTGCATTGGATTTTCACATTACTTTTGAAAGGGAAAAGATACTTTCCATCTCTGTTATTACTTAAACAACCACTCTCAGATGAGAGACCTACCAGTATATTAGTCATCTGTCTACTGCACAGAACAGCAAATGCCCAGTCTGTGAACTCTGCATGGCCAGCTGAGTATATATATAGTGCCTGTTTATTACTATGCATCTTCCTCCTGATTAAGATTGACTTTCATCTGTTGATCTTTTCACGTGATTCTGCAAAGATGCTATAAAAGACAAGTTTTGTTCCTTTTGTTCAATTAAGTTCTAACTAGACTGAGTGTGCTGATTAAATTAAGGATGATTCAGTAGTTAAAGTACACCGTGCTGGAAATGAGAAGTGCTGTTCCTTGCTTTGTCACTGGCTTTCTGTGGTAATTCAGGGGAAAAAATCAGTCTAATTTGAGTGGCAGTACAGGTTCCGTTGTGGATATAGTAACATACCATTCCTGGCAGTCATGCCCATGATGCACAAAGCAACCTTGCTGCAGTTGACTTTCATCCTGAGGCTCTGCATGCAATGTAATACAGCATTCCTGGTGCTTAGCTGTTCATCATCTCTTCTGTCAGTGGTCAGGCTCAGGGATTTGAGGTGACCAGTTTAACACTGAACGGAAATGGCTGGAGTGCTTGTATCTGAGGTGGTTAAAAAAATTGGAGGCATATCTATTACAAGAGGTTGACAGATTGTGTTGGTTATTAATACAGTTGATTGGAAAGACTATAATGTAACTGGTGCATGTGCTTTTTTTTCTTCCTGGTTACAGCTGTTCAACTGCACTGAATAATTGTGGTCCTTTTCCAGAATATGTTACTACTTCCAGATAAAAGCTGTCCTTAACTGCTGTTTAAGTAATAAACTGGAAAGAAATACTCTGTCCTTTTTGTTTGCCAAGGCTATTTTTCCGTCAGTCTTCAGACAAATTTCTTTGATTCATGCTTCATTGACAAATTCATGTGTTCATAGCAACTGTAGATTGCTTTCTGTGATGTTCCTAGCTATTTCCATCCAAAAGGTTGAGAAGCTTATTTCTTTGCAAAAAATACTTTGTGAGGCTAAATTTTCCATCTTTGTCTTTAAAGAACAACCAGAAATTTTAATGTGCATGTCTCAAATCCTAATTGCAGCTCGCTCTGCCACCTGCATAAATGCTTTCATGAAAACTTATTGGTTCTTACCACTACTAACAATATATCTGTTAGCTTTTCCAGGAAAAGCACGGACAAATTATAGTATTAATACTTGTCTTTAATTCTGTGTTGAGAGTAATGTTAGAATGCTCTATTATGGAATAACTATAACATAACTGGTAATATTTTAGGTTTTAGAGTCACAGAATCATTTGGGTTGGAAAAGGCCTTTAAGATCAAGTGCAACAGCAAACTTAACACTGCCGAGTCCACCACTAAACCATGTCCCCAGGTGCCACATCTACACATCTTTTAAATACCTCCAGGGATGATGATTCAACCGCTTTCCTGGGCCACCTGTTCCAATGCCTAACAACACTTTCAGTGAAGAAATTTTTCCTAATATCCAGCCTAAACCTCCCCTGGCACAACTTGAGGCCATCTCTTCTTGTCCTTTTGAAATAGGGCTTGACTTTTTATTTTAAGCCCACTGCTACATTCAATAGCATTGGTCAGAATTAGTTAGTAGCGAGGAATCTATTGATAACCTGTAATTTCTGTTCTGGCTGGTTCCACTGCATAATAATGTTTTGAACCTTACATGGTCAAACCTTGATAATTTAATTTTATCTTGGTATAAATGTGTCAGTCTGTCAGGCATAATTTTAATTGTCCATCTGAAAAAAATTATTTCTAAGGTAGAAAGTCAAGAAAAACTGTTTGCTGAACTTTACATTGCAGTGTATAATAATTTGCAGTAATATAATAACGTACTGTTCGTGAGGTGTGTCTTTCTTTACTAGGGAGCTTTAATCCATTATATGTAGGCTATCTACATAGATTGATTAGTAGAAAACATCTATAGGTTTTTATCTTCAGTGAGAAGTAAAATGAAAATGGACAAATGTGAAATTTGCATCATCAGGACTCCGATCAGCACTGAGGACTTGTTCTCCAGCTTCCACTCTCCCGTCATTTTTCCAGCTGCGATGTCTTTAGTTGTTCATCGGGCTGCTTGTCACAGTCAGCTCTGCTCACTGCACAGTTCTTTGTGCATTCATGCTGAGTGAATTCTTCCTCCGTGCTCAGGTGAACTAATGGGTGGCTCCTTTAGAGCGCAAGAAAAATGTGTTCCTTGCTCACATTGCTGGTACCTTTAGCAGGAGCAAGCTTTGCATTTGCAGGAATGTGGCTGCTCAGCTCGGAGTTTGTGAATATCCAGGGAAGGTAAGTTCATTGCGTAGATACATTTAAAAATGAAGCAGTTAGCAGTTTAAAAGCCCAAGACTTTGCTGACTGTGTCTGGGCTCTAAATCTTTGAAGCTTGATAAGTTGGAGAAAATTTATGCTTTTGCAGGGCTGGCAGCCCTTCAAGCAGAAGTTCCATCCTGCTGTCTTGCAAGTCTGTGTCTCAGGACTTTCAAAGAAAAAAAATCTACCCACTGAAATGCCAAACCATGCAATATGAAACAGAAAAAAAACAGTGAGCCTATAGCTGTAATTTGGCAGAGTAACAAGTTCTGGATATCCTCATCATGAGAAGATGAGGATAGTCTTTGTGTCAGCAGTCCTTCTTACTTGTAATGTGCCAGAATGAGAGGTTTACCAAGGTTATGATTTATTATTTCAATGTTACAGGTTCATGAAAGCTTTAAGTTATGCTTCGTTAGATAAAGAAGATTTATTAAGCCCTATTAACCAAAACACACTTCAGCGTTCCTCTTCTGTTCGCTCCATGGTTTCTAATGCTACATATGGTAGCTCTGATGATTACATTGGCCTTGCTCTTCCAGTGGATATAAATGAAATATTTCAGGTATGTATGTGATAACTTACTAGGTTCATCTGCATTTTCGTGCCGACAGGTGGTCAACCAGTGCATTTGCATCAGAATAGATTAGATCTAGAGAAATGGGAAAGAATGGATGTGAACTTTGAAGGAATGCATTTTGGAGAAGTTTATCTGTTCTGAGAAAATTGCTAGTATATTTTAGGCAAATAATGACACAGTGTGAGAAGCATATTAAACAATGGCAACATAAATACGCAGTCATAAGATTTTTAATTGACAGCTAGATTTTATATGTTCGTTGGTCAACCATGAATGATCTGCATAACCACACAGTTTTAACTTCCAGATGCCATGATCTTGGTGAAATATTAGCTTATTTTTATATGTATCATCATGGCATTGAACTAAATTTTCTTTACTTAAGCACACAGATATATATTTTATATATATATAAATTATATATAGATCAAATGTCTTAACAATTGCCTTCCTCCCTCTACTTGGTTAAAACACATTCCTATCTAACAAAGTGATGCATCACAGGGTTTAATATTTTGTTAGTTGTCAAAAACAGGACAATGGTCTGTATCAAAGATTAAATCAGTGAGCTTCCTTATTTTTAGTCTGCTTAGTCTTTGCCTTTCAAACCTAAATTACTTTCTAACTAATATAAAAAAATTACTAATGCTGCAGTAAAGGCAAGATTTTTCTATTGTACCTGCTTCTCTTCCCCTTTATTTATGAAATGAATACATTTTTTCTCTCTACATTCTTCATGGCATATTTATGTTGTCGAATTTCTTCTCTCTCAGCTCTTTTTTATAGAGTTGAGACACGTCTTGACTCTACAGCATCTTACAGGCAACATTTTAGATGATCTGGGTGTTTTTGCACTGTTCTCCTGAGATCTCGAGTGGTGTAAAGTGATCATGGGCAGATCATTAATACTCATTTCTGTGTCACTGGTTTTCAAAACAGACTGTCACCACTGTTTTAACATGTACTGACTGTTCATAAGTCTCACTAATAAAGAAATTACTAGAATTATTAGAAATTAATTCAGAAATACATGCTTTTCTGTAGTACTCAGGTGCCCATTCTTAATTTCTTCCTCTAATTGGATCTTTTTTCTGAAGTAAAAAATGGACATTTTATTTCCTCATAAAATATATTTTGCATTTTATATGATAGTGACCTGTGCTAATTTTAATTTTCACTTGAATATTCCAGGTAAAGGAAACTCCGTATTTCCAGAAAAAAACTACACCTCCGTTTGATGACCGTGGAGCTAGGGTCTTTGCACCTGATGCAGGAGGTACTGGTTTTGATTCTCTCACGTACCTTTCTGTTGTTTAGTTGTACATTGGGTGGGGTGTTGGTTTATTTGTTGATTTTTCTTTTCAGGAAAGGTGATTTTTAGCTGTTAAATTTTGAGAGCTGTGTTCTGTATTCAGGATAGCAGGCCATTAGTTCCGTGTTCTGTTTAGTTTGAGGTACTGTGATGCTGCTTCAAAGTGAATATAAGCTTAGTCCTGCTCTAATAAACAAAGGAGGAAAGTCTGTGTATATTTGATTATAATATGAGCTGATGTTAATCAAAGACTGACAAGTGATACTGAATTAAAGAAAGAAAGAAAAAATTAAGCTAAGCTATGTATGCCACATTGAGCTGTTAGATTTTTTTTTTACTTCCCTTGGATTATACATGAATCTAGAAGAACCAATAAAGGTGTTAGGTGTGTATTTCAGAAGTAAATTTTGTCTTTGTGATGTTTCCATGACAGTTGATCGGTGGAGGTGATTGGACATGAGAGAAGAGTATTACTAGTGCTCTGTAATGCCTGGCTTATTCTGAAATGCATTTGATTTTTGCTCTAGAAGAGTCAGAAATCTGTAGAGTGTTGATACGCGTCTTCTCAGTAGGACAACTAAAAAAGTAGCATTGAAACTGGTCCTAAAGTAGCATAGGATAGCTGTTGTCTGACTACTGGTTATATGGAACTTCATTATAAGCACTTTTGAACATCCAAATAGATGGTTTTCTTTTGTTAATGTAATAGATTTTCCTGAAAGCATGTTTCTGTAGTTTGCTAAGTTTCAGTATATGTTCAGTTCAGAATTGTGTTTTTTGGTGTTTTCCACCCAGGGAAGAGCATGTCACTAAAGTGTCTTTGGTTTGTTTCTGCATTGTTGGGTCTAGTTTCTTCCTATTACAGGCAGTAAGTTACAGGTTTTTAAATTGTTCATTTAAACATCTGGTATATTGTTGTACTAATATTGTTTGACACTATGAAAATCAGTAAGTGTTACAGAGGTATTTCTCATGTCGATATAAAGTCAGGATTTATGACATACCTTCATAAGATAAGAGGTTAAATTCCGTCCTTCGCGATGTTTTGTTATGTATGATAACGGAGCACTGAAAAGTGATGTCTGTTCCTAGAAGCTAACAATCTTGGCAGCTTAACCACTCAAAAAAAAAAAAAATTCTAGATCTTCACACACACCCTTCCCAGACTTTTAAAGGCTCAAAGGGGGAAATATAATAGAAATAATGTTGGTTGATTGTTTTGGTTTTTTCTAATTTTAATTGCTTATCTACAGGTCTTCCATCAGGTGCCAGTGATGTCAAAAGCCCTTTTCAGATGCTCCGACAGCAGATCAGCCTCACAGAAATAATGAATACTAGCCGTTCAGATGCCTCTGTGTTTTTAGAAAACACAGAAGATA
This sequence comes from Buceros rhinoceros silvestris, assembly GCF_000710305.1. Taxonomy (NCBI): domain Eukaryota; kingdom Metazoa; phylum Chordata; class Aves; order Bucerotiformes; family Bucerotidae; genus Buceros; species Buceros rhinoceros. The sequence goes on along the minus strand of NW_010411296.1, from coordinate 55,469 downwards.
CAGGGCTACAGGAGCACACAGATGAGAACTGCCTTTACTGTGTCTGCATTCAAATACTGGGTTATCAGCCTCACAACAAAGTGAACTCTTCATATAGTCGTTCAGGTTAGTGTTCCTTGTGGGGGAGTGTGATAAAAATGAGTTAAAATATTGGGTTTTGCTAATCCTTAAAATTGACTAATCTGTGGGGTTTTTCTCACTGACTATTACCCTTGAAATGAAATCTAAGTAGTTCATTATGCAACCAGTGGCATTTCTGTGGTCATTTCCATCTTTTTGATTTCTAGTGGTGTTAGTATGAATAGGTGCCTGCATTTTTTCAAGTATTTGAGAGCTGAAAACTGATGCTTGCTGTCAAACTAATGAAAAGTCTGACTTTAAAGCAAGTCTGTATGTTAACAGGAAAAGAAGGAAATCTGAGGAGTCTAATGTCAAGCTGAAATTTCTGGGGCTCAGTCATCTTTCTTTGTATTTTGAGATTCAGATCAGACTCTATTTTTTTCCTAATCTTCTCTGCAGAGCTCTCAGTTGCATGCCTTTTTGCAATGTCAGTAATAAAAATATAGTCCCATAATGGATGCTTTGTAGGAATCCTCAACGTTTTACAACAGTGTAAATGCATTCAGCTAGTAGCACGTAGAGTACTGTTGGCAGAGAAGGAATGTGAGGAATGCCCCAGAATGCTGACTTGGAGCTGTGTGTGGCAAAGGCACGCAGCCAAAGGACAGGCGGCCACGAACATGTGCTGTAGGAACAGAAATTCCATTTGAATGTAAGAGGAAGCTCTTTGTAGTGTAATCTCATTTTGAGGGAAACCCTTCTTTGCACAAGGGGTTGAACTACGTGATACACAGGAGTCCCTTCAGACCTACGTTTTTGTCCAGTTCCGTTAACAGTGCAACGATTAAAAGCTTGGGTTTTATATTCATCTCTAACTCCAAAATGCTGAAGGGTGTGGATAGTGAAACCTCCCAGAATAATCATACTTGTCACGTGTTTCTGTTGAAGTCAGAGCCCTTTCTGTAACACTTGTGGTAATGGTATGAATAAAAAAGTGCATATGCAAGAGAATCTTTTATTATGTTACATAAAATAGAGCATGGATATTTCAATAAGACCTCTCTGATGGCAGGCTTCTGACAGTGTCTGAAAGAGGAGTTTATTTTCAGTCATGTATTTTAAGATTTAAAAAACATGATTTTTAGATATTTTAAGTATAATTTCTCCAAAATCCAACATCTAATTTCCACCTGGTTTGTATGCACAGTACTCAGTGCATCAGTGTCTTGTATGCTTTCCGTTGTTGAAAAATAACAAAAGCATTTGAAGTGAGGAAGAGTTTAATAACAAAGATGCAACATTTCATTTATGCCAGATTTTCCAGACATTCCATATACTGACTGGTGTGGGCAGACCATACACAATCACTTAGATGTGCATTCCTCCAAATTTTCTGGAATTTCAGGCTGTAGTGATGCAGTATCCCATGGTTCAGCTAGCAGCACCAAGAGTACCGAGCTTGTACTAGGTAAGTTTGAAAGCCTTATGATTATTAGAGACTGTATCTCTTGAAGTATTTTGTAGGTGTTGTGAGAAAATACACATACGGCAACAAAGTAATGCGCATTATTAAACACCAGCACCAAATACCCAACAACAACAAAAGAACAAGAATAGAAACAACCACCACCTTCAGATAGGGGAACATGCTCTTAAACTCTTCACTCTTTGCTGAACAGCATTTCTGCTGGTTACTAAATATCCAACCTTATAGGTAAATCAATTGCCTCTTTTTCCACACTGATGATAGTTTAAGGGGAAATAAATTACTTAATTTCTGTACAAAGTAATTTCTTTTTCAGCTTTGTGCTTTACATTTTGAATTATCAACATTTGTAAGAAATGAGCTGGTTGATAGTTTCTCCAGCATCTGATAGAGAGCAAACAGATAATCTCACAGGCTGTTTGCAGCATGGTTTAGTGGCAGAGACAGCACTGTGACTGAATCTTACAGATTTTTCCGTTTTTGAAATGGTAGCTTATCTTTTTAAAATATTTCTGTTAAAATTCCTGAAAATAGTGGTTTTTTGTTTTAATTTCAACAGGCATATTTGTTGATAGTTTAGACTGCATACTTAAATATGTGTGGGTCTTTATGTGTTTATGGAATGCTAAAGCAGTCTGACGTGGCAAAAGACTGGCACAATCAGGGACTGTTCTGTTTAAAAAACATACTGCTTAATTTGTTTTCCAGGAGTAAAGTCAATCCCGGACGATACACCAGTGTGCAGAATACTTCTGCGGAAAGAAGTCTTACGTTTAGTAATCAATTTGAGTAGTTCAGTGGGAACTAAGGGCCATGAAACTGGACTCCTGACGTAAGTTCAGTACACTTCAGATGGTTTAGCAGCATATAGTTGTATGTGTTCTCTCAGGTGTCTGGAATAGTAATTAACCTTAGTTCTGGCGTCTTAAGAAATACCACTGTAATGGTATTTCATTACATACCCGGTATATCATACATCTTTAAAAAAGAAACTTAATTCTTTTTTGCTATTTATGCCAAGTAATATATACCAGATAAGCAGAATACCAAACTAAAGGTAACTTCTTGAGAAACACAAATCATCTTTCAGTAAGAGTATCACTACTGGAATTACAGTAGAAAATCGTGTTAAAATACAAGAATATAAACCCAGGGACCAAATGTTATAATAAAATCTGTTGGTTTCTGTGCTAGTGACATTGGAAACTGACATACAGCTGCTAAAAGAAAACGCAGAAATGCTCGTTTGGTCTGAAAAATGCTTACAAGGAATTAAGTTAGCTTTTCCATATTTTTTTGTTACTGCTTTACGTGTGAATGCAAATTCTTTGGTTTACTGTTTTATTTCTACATCTATTTTAAGACTACGTGATCTCAGCAGTTCAATATAACTTTCAAATGATATATTGTTTCATCTCATTCATACAGATTTCTTCCTGTTTAGTACAAAATAACGCTGTCTGTTCTGATTTTCCTGCTTTGTCCAATCTGAATTTATAATGCCTCTTAACTGAAGAGTTCTACTTTGTTAATGCTGACAATCAAAATTTAATTGCACAGGTTTTTAAAATATGATGGAAATCTCTCCAAGACTTAGAAAATACTGTTTTTTTTTCTGTTTTTCAGAATTAAGGAGAAGTATCCCCAAGCATTTGATGACATATGCCTTTACTCTGAGGTGTCCTACTTGTTAGCACATTGTACATTTCGACTTCCTTCTCGAAGATTTATTCAGGAGCTATTTCAAGATGTGCAGTTCGTACAAGTAAGTGGAGGGTTCAGATGCACTGAATGCACCAAAATGTGCCAGCTGGGTGCAGGTTTCATGTCCTGAATAAAAGATTGCTTTCAGATATGTCTTAAAACCGTTCTATGATGTCTCTCTAGTGAAATCTCTAACATCGTCTGTCTTTTTTTAGATGCATGAAGAAGCAGAGGCTGTTCTAGCAACATCAACAAAACAGCCAGCAATCGATACATCAGCTGAATCCTGACCTTGGTCTCATGCAGGGCATTGCATATAGACTTTCTGAAATCTTCATACAGCCTCTGACTGACTGGATAAACAGCTTGGAGCATCGTATTCTAGACCTTTCCAGAAGCTACTGGTACCTGAAGACTGAAAACTTGTTCTTCCTCAACCAATTACTGCCCCAGTCTTCTGAGCCCTTTGGGGAGTTATTAAACATTACCATAGTTTTAATAATAGCAATTACCAGTATATGCAAGAGCCGAGCACTGAACACCTCCACAAGATTTCATTTCATTTTCTACCATAAATTAAAAAGAACAGGACAACATGCAGAGACATCTTTTTTGATTAACTTCTGATTCTGTTCCAGAGAAGCAGAATGATGCCTTGCTTTTTAAACCCTGGATACCAGGAGTCAGAGAGACAAGGGTGCATTCCATTGCCAGCAATGGGGAGCCGTGCTGTAATCGTGGATGATGGGGATTAACGTTAGCCCTTCTCTGTTGGTTTTTGTACTGTTTATAACACTACTTGGGGGATCGTAACTTCAGACAGAAAGAAAAGCCTCTGTGAACCTGAGGTTTCCTTTAAGTTATTTTAATATTGCTATAGTTATAAGTCATTTTATTAGCCGTCTCTCCAATTTCATTACATTTACATACATGTACCGTATCTGAACTAATTAAGGATTTTCACTACAGTTTGATTTTAAAAATAATTTAAACTTAAAAAGCTGAAATCAAATTGTTTTCCCTGAATGATACGCATGTGTTTGAAGTTTCTCCACTCATGCTCATATAGTACGAATGTTGGACTTATGCTTAACTAAAATCCTTTAAAAAGCATGATTTGTATCAGATAAATGAATATTGTGTATACTAAACTTGAAGACATTTAATCATTGCTGCTTTTGTCAGAAGGCATAATAGGAATGTTTTCCAAGTTCCATGGAAACAACCTTTTATAAAAACAAAGGTTTATTTGAATTTTCAGTGGATGAGTGATCAAGCATTAGATAGTACTAATAATTGTAGTGAAAAGCCTTAAGTACCGAATTTTGGAGCAGCAGTACTTATAATTTTATACTGGTATTTAAGACTTGTTGCAAAAGTTCAATGATACAGTGACTGTTAATGACTGAAATAGTTGCTTCTATCACGTTACTAGTGAGGTCTGTAAATTAATGAGTGCAAGCTTAAAAAAAGGTAAGAATCCCCAACACTTTTATCATGATTTAAAGATTCAGAAGCCTTTATACGGAGGTAATATAATTATATGCAAATGTGTATATACAGTAGCATGGCCATCTTTGTTAGAATGCCTGTAATAGAAGGGATTACCCTTTGATTTTGATATAGGTGAATAATTCAGCTGGACTGTACTAAGTAGAACATATTTTTATTCATTCACTTTTACCATTTTTTATAACTGTCAGATTAATACTTAAGTGAAGATAAGTGAAATTTATCCTGATGCTCATAACTATGTTCTTACTAGATAGGCTACTGGGGATGTCAATAAGTAGTCCTGTAAACAGTAAAACATGATTCCTAGTGACACGTAGAATTTATTTGTTCTTATTGGAAATTCATCTTGCCATATACGTACTGCTTTGCAGCTATCACTTCACTGAGTTTTTATGTGTACTGCATACCATCAGGTTCTGGTAAATCGATCGTAAGTTGCTGCTTATAGTCAAATTTAGTTCCTAAGATTATTTTTTCGTGAGTTCCCACTGAAAGAAGTAGCAAAAAAAAAAAAGCTCAACTCTCCTATGGTCAGTGACACCAAATACTGTATCAGTGTGTCAAGGTATGTTTGAAATGCTCTGGAAACATACCACACCAGTAACTATTGGAATTCTCTGGTCATAAGAAATAACTGCTTCTGTAAAGCCAAAATGTCAATCACAGTAGACCAAATAGTGGTATAAACTCCAAAGGAAATAATGTAGTTTTCCCAAAAATGGGGCTAGCATATCTTACACAGTAGTTTCAAGCACTACCTCAGTTAGGTTAGAGTATAAAAGATTTGTTTTAATAACTAGATGGGGTTACATCATACAACTCCTTGTTATTTTTCTGCAGTTAAGGCAAAATAAGTTTTATCACCTGTATTTAAAAAAAAAAAATTGTTCATTTGTTACCAGTTTAGCCCATAGCACTTAATGTAAAAAGCGCCATAGGAAGGACTCTGATTATAGAAAGGAAAGGAAAAGCAATGTCAATGTACTTTTCAAAGAATCTACATCCTGAAGTGCTCATGTGTTCTGAAGTACTCGCTTGTGTGGGGATCCGTAACAACAGAAACTTGATGTACAAATTATGGCTGCAAATTCAGTTCTAAGTCATGATTTTTTTTTCCTGAAAGTGTATGAGTGTCAGTAGATTTCAACAAGTATGCATCAAGGATGTAAAGTCTGTACTGTATATAACATACAACATTTCTAGAATTAATTTACATATTTGCATTAAGCTCACAGTAATATTTCATTCTAATTGGCAAATGAAGGGATACTGCTATTGAAGGAATTTGATATTGGCATAGTTATAAACTGTGAATTTCTAATTCTATAGGTTTCTTTTTCAAAATATCCCTTTCAAAGTTCTTATTTTGGGGTTTTACTTATTTCCTGATAAAACTTGGTAAATAAAAATTGTGCTTATATTAACCCTAAACAAAGAATCCTTCCACTTCTCCTAGAAGGGTTTGTAAGGGAAGCTGACAGACCACCCACTTCATATTCTCCAGTCCCGGCAGCTGGTGCTACTGTCGGATACACAGCAGAGCATACAGCATTCACCTACACTATACACAAACACAGTTTGGTTGCTGTGGCAAAGAAAACTCCTGAATGGTTCAACATGCTAAATCAAAATACACAGCTCTGAGGAGAAAGCCTTTGTGGGAAGGAGAGGCGGGCTGTGAAACTAGTCCTTTGTGGTCTGCTGCATTAGCTGGCTAATGTGCTTGGTCTCTTAGCTGTTGGTCAGTGGAAAGCGATAGCCTTTCCAAAGGGTAGGGGCACTAACAACGAAGGGCTCCCAATTCCTGCCCAAGGGCCAGTTTCTCTCCTCTGAGTGGGAAGGAGGACAAAGCTGGGTGCTGTGAGTGTTCTTGTGTAGAGAGACACCTTTCCAGCTGCCTGAAATTCAGAGGTGCAGAATGCTATCAGCTGTTCGGGACATCAGTTGGACCCAGGCTTTGAGGTGCCCGACTTATGTGTTGGCCCTGTTGCGTGTTGTGCTTGGAACAGTCACTTTGCTTCGTACAACAGTTCTTACTTGACCTGTCATGTGTACCCTAAGTGTGCTCTCATTGGGTTTTGTTGTTGTCTTTTCCCTGGACAGTACGAACTGCTCAAGTATTTGGTAGTTCAGGGTGTGGTGGCTTGGCACACTGAGGTAAGCTGCCCTTACTCTTAAAAAGACTGCAGTGAGAATCCTGTGGTCTTTTCTTCATTTTATTTTGGAATTATGTAAGTGGTCTTGAAGGAGAATTGTAATTTGCAGTGAGAGACTGAAAAAACCTTCAGCACCTTTACTAGGCACCTGCAGAGAAAGGTAGCTATTTGAGGAACGGGTAATTGTCAAAGCCTGGTAACAGATGACAGAGTAGGGTAGTTGCTGCTACTTCATCTGTGTTCTGGACTTGGTATCTGGCTGTTAGGAGTGCAGGAAGCTGGTGTAACCTTGCAAGTGAATGTGAGCTCAAGCTGAGCAGTTGCAGTGGAAGACTTACTGCCAGGCTTCGGAGCATCTTCAGGGTTTCTGTTCACCTCCCAGCAGGGCTGATCAGAAGTTAGTTAGGGGTTCATGGGTGGATGCCTGTTGAAAGCAGGCCCTGTAATTTCTAAGTGTCACTTCTGCTACCATGTGCTTATTAAAGGTATACTAGAGGAGAGTGAAATCTGAGGAACTGTGAAAGACCTTTAGGAACATGCTTAGAAACCATGTTTGTATTTCACTAGAAGCATCCCCATCTCCTTGGGGTGTTGTGTGGGTTTTTTTGGTTTGGTTTTTTTTTTTATTCCTGATTCTGGTTCCCTGGGTAGTTTTGTTTTCAACAGATGTGTATGTTCGTTAAAGAATGGGGATTTTTGTAACATAGATGGACAGCAGTGCCACAGCATGCAGAAATTGCACAATTTGCTTGAGTTGCTTTGTATAATACACTATTTGAGAAATGTAATTTATGCCAAAAAGTGTAACATGCCATTTTGCCACTGAATAGAGTGTTTTAACACAAAATGCAATGTCTAAAGGGGGGAAAGGCAGACATTTTGTAGATTTAATTGAAAATTTGTTCCAGTGCTGGGCTGTCAGCATCCCTGAAACTGCATTATGAGATATTATCTAAATTAATCATTCTGAGGGGGTGAGGGATCAAGGAAAATGTCAAGACTTACTCTCCCTGTCCCGTGTGGTCTTTTTTTTTTTAGTAATACGCTGCTACATATTTGGAGGTTCTAGTGTTTGTAGGTCACTGAACAGACATTGAAATCTGGTTTATATTGTATACGTGTAACATAGAAAGAAAAAAGTATTTATATATTTTCCGTAAGAATATTGCATTGAGCTGTGTATAATTTAAACAGAGGCTTGTCCCAAAATGGTATTGCCCACCTTGATTCTTCTTCTGTGGGTCTTTTTCTGGGGATCTTTTTGGTTTTGTTTTGGTTTGTTTTTGTTTTGTTTTTTTTTCCTGGTATAGTGTGTACAGTTCATGTCAACGGGCATTAAAAGCCTCCTGAAGCATAATCTTATCAAAGGGATGCATTGTTAATAAAATGTACTTAAACTTCTTTCAGTTGTTCTGGTCTCATATGTACCTCCTAAAACTAGTTATAATTAATTAGAACAACCAGAAGCTTTCCAAATGAACATTTGTCAAAATATACTTTACTACTTTGTAAGATACCTTAGGAAGGGGGAAGTGGACTCTTCAGCAGGTTGTACACTACTTTTATTTTAAAATTTTAGCATATTGATAGTGAGAACTAATAATTTTCCGTTGTGTAACAGTTTAAATATTAGCATTTCAACAACAGCTGTGAAAGGTGAATTATAAACAAAAAGACAAGTGTACAGTTTTGAACTCAATTGACCATTAATACCAAGTATTTTAAAAAATATAAAAAATTATGCACATTTCCCCACCCGTGCAAAAATAACTTTTCTAATCTTCAGTTCTGGTGCCCAGACTGTGCCCTTTGACCAGCACAAAGGCATTATCCTCCTTGGAATCCCCTGCTGCTGTGCTTTTAAGCACAGGTGGTTTCATGAACCACTGCCCATCAGGGCCAGCAAGCAGAAGGGTTTACAGAGAGGAGTGACATTCTCATCACCTCACCAAGCAATCTGGTACCTGGTAAAGTGTTTCCTTGCTTCCAAGTAATGGAATTTTCATCAGTGCGGAATCTCCACAGCAAAGACCAAGGGAATGGAGGTTGGAACTCTCCCCACAACCAGCCAAGGTGCCTGACCCCACCATCAGGAAGGCACAACTGTCTGCACTGATGCCCCCACACCCCTCTGCTCTCTCCCTGGGCCAAATTACTACAGCCCAGTCCCTGGTGACAGCAGCTTTTTCAAAAATAGAAAATTGCACTTTGTAATATCTGCCCTCAGCATGAGGAACTGCTGCCATGTTGAAATTTAACATGTTTTGTGGGACAGTCAGACTTCTGTGACTGACTTCTGAGTTCCTTAGATTTAACTCTTGATTTAAGATACCTTTCAAACCTTTTTAAATGAATAAGCCTTTTTTTTCAAAGTTTGACTTCTGTAGTGGCAAAAGAGCTCCCTTTGCCTTTTTTCCAGCAGTAAAGCTTTTAAACAACACAAATACATACATAAAGTAATGAAACACTTTGGAGAAGGAAATGTAAAGGTACTGTGGTATCGTACTTTCAAAATGCCTGTAACTCAAAGGAGAACCACATAAAAGGAGGAAAAGTTTCTCTGGGATGTCTCCCATCAAATAGCATCAGCTCCACTTCTGCTTCCCCATTCTCTGTCAAACTGCAGCCATGTTTCCTTACTCCACTGTCTGAAAGGCTGAGGGGAAGGACCATACTGCATTTTTTTTTTCTACTTCTCAAGTAAATCTACGTGCAACCTAGATGTGGAGACATCCAGTGTGACTGGGTGCCTCTAACGAGAGTTAGCCTTGTGTATGTACCTCACCTTTGTGTGCCTAAAGACTTCTCCCTCCACAGTCAGAGCTCATCTCCAGCCGACGTCTACGTAAGGTCCTGTGCGTTCTCCTGTTGCAACACAGCTCACGGACATACAGCAATAGTGTAAAACCTAGATGCGGTGCAGTGTCAAAACTCATTTCTGTCTGCAGCTGCTTAGTTTTTAGGAAGTGTGATTAGCTAGTTAAATGTAGAAGAGAACAGTAACTGCATTTTAACAAAGTAGCTGAACATCAAATTGCAAAGAACACTTTGGTGTTCTTCCCTTCTGAGAACTGCTGGTTCTGTGCTTTTAAGTTGGATTCTTCTATTTGTGAAAGGTTCCAGACAGCATCATAATTAGGCAAAAACAAGAGATTCCTTGTGCACCGAGGAGGTTAATCTCACAATTCCAACTATTCTGCTTCACTGCAAATGTTCATTTTTTAAAAATCAAAATGGAAGACCAAATTCACCACTGCCTACGGTAGGGATTCCGAGTGTCAGCATACCTTTTTTTAATACATGCAAACGGAGTCTTGGAAGATCTAGCTGATTTGCAGTGTGAACATGATGTTCTTCACAAAGGGGATTCACACACCTGTGGCTCTCATGACTGTGTCTGCTTACCAGCTTGATGGTGCTTGCTGTATAAGTGCAAGGGAAAATGCCCAAAGAAGTGGGAAGACAGTGCCATTGCAACACCTCTGCAAACAGCTGTTCAGCTGGGAAAAAAAAACACTTCCTTTCTATTTAACTCCCCACATTTCTTTGTTCAGTTAAGTCTTTGTTTAGGATTTTGAAGAGTCATTTTTCCAGGCAGAGAAGGCAGAAGAGTGATGAGCCCCAGTTACCAGAAATAGGAGTGGCAGCCCACTACCAGGGGCCTCTACTGTTTTCTAAGCTCTTTCACCCACCAAGCATAGTTAGAAGCCAAGTAAAGTACAAGCAGGACAGTCATCGGATTTTAGTGCACAGAGTAGAACTCCTGAAAAAGTCAAAGCTCCTTCTAATCTTTCAGTAATGCACCAACCGCACTGAATGCAGGTAATGCGTCCACTTTGATTCTTTACATCACTTGAGAGAGAGAGAATAGGAACCCTGCTCCCACCATGATGTTACTGGGCTGAGGCAGACTCCAAAGCCAGGTAGGGCTCCATGCTCAGCTGCACAGTACACACTGCCTGGGGGTGGTCAGAGCATTCCAGTGAAATACACTCCTTGAGGACAACATTCTTGCTTGCTTAACTTGCTCCTCTAATTTCTGAATAAAATTAATCCCTGCAAAATACAGTAGTTCTTTGCATCAGGCTATGCGAAACAGCTGTGATCTAACCTTCTACATAGTAAAGGCCACAAAACAGCCTGTAAATCTTACATAATCCCCATAACTTCTCACAAAACCATAGCGAGCATCAGTCCTGTGCATGAATGAAGCAAAAGCTTTGCAGCATTAACAGAAGTAGGGAAGTTGGGTTTGTGAGAGCTTTCATCAAAAGAAACTGTGGTTTTAAAAATTCTTACTTATTTGTGGATGAACTTAATGGAGAGGCGCACATTAAAGTCCCCTCCCTAGGCAATGCACATCTGTTTGTGAAACATATCTCAGACTGGTCTGTCTGCCAGCTGTTTCTCTGGGTTTTGAGTCAGCATCTCCATTAAAAGTACCAGAGTAGTAGTGTGGCTGGTACAATGCTACTGACAGTTCTGGTGTGCTTGCTTTTACTGTCTCCGGTATTTGATAATGATCAGATTCAACTGCAAGATAGGAAGAATAAGCAAGATTTTCAAACCAACTATGAGTCTGAGGTGTGGGTGTGAGTGTAAAGCCTCTCTCTTCATTTTCATTAGTGTCAGTCCAGGAAGAATTGTCACTGTCAGTAATATCTTCTGTTGGTGTTGAAGACATCTGGCTCCATGGACGTAATTTCTGGGCTTCAGCCCTGTTGTCCACTGCTAGCATGTCAGGAATGCAGTCACTTGTTTTCAATATTTTCTCAGAACCAATCTACAAGAGAAATATAATAAAAGAAAAATAATGAAAGAAGCCAAGCATAAAGGAAAGAGAGTGATTACTTCGCTTCTAATATTGTCTTTTTTTTTAGTTTGGGTTTTTCAAATAAATAAACAGAACCTGAAAGAAAATACATACAGCTTGTTCTATGGAAGCTGTATTTTATGTGGAATTTATCAGAATACTTATTTAGAGATTTCAAGTAAGTTCAATATGACTACATTTGAAGAAAGAACCATGTCCCTCTACTTTAAAGACTTTGCCAGGTTTCTGGTGTGTGCAGTTTTTAGTCTGAACCACTAGCAACTGGACGGCAGCAGCAGAGGCTGTCAGGTTGTACAGATCCCTTCCTGAGGTTCAGTGAACACCAGCAGCAAAAAGGGCAGCAGCCCCACATGTACCAGTGTAAAGATATGCTCCTAGTTTTGCACCCCCCTTGCACCAGCCCCTAGTTTGAAGGGCCTCCAGAAGCAATTGAACGCTTTTTGCCAATACTTTCCTCCCACCCAGACCTGGCAGTGCCTGGCAGAATGCCATGCATCCTCCCAAGGGTCAGCAACTGCATCACTCTGCTGTGCCCTACCACGGAGGGATGTGCGGGGCAGGAGGAGTGGGCAGACGGAGTTCACAGGCTGCAGCGAAGTGTAGTGTCGTCTGGGCTGTTGAGTTCAGACATTGCTGGCTTTTGAACAGTAATACTGGAAGAATCACCTACTATATCAAGATTTTGTTTATTCACAATAATGCTTTCACTTTTTGTAGTAACAGACTGCAGAATATAAACTGATCAGTCACATGAATATTAAAAGGAGAATTTTCTACTAAATTATATTAAATTATGTTAATTTCTCTATAATGAGTGTTACTGATTTTTAAATGTCAACACAAGAAAAACATTTTTATGAAACCTTACTAATCTAAGAATGGAAAAGTTAGCAATACTGGATTTTTCAGTGATCTTTCTTACCTTAAACTCTTTGAAGGACAGCACTTTGCTCTTGTTAGGACTGGGTATTACAGGACAGCAGCACTCCTTCACCCTGGTAATAAGAGAGCACAACAAATGACCTTTTTGTTCTCTCATCGAAGCATATTCTACCAGCAGAAGCCACACAGATATGTAGAGAAACACCAGCAGATGATGAGCATCTCAGAAATGCTGCAAGCCAAATACTGAAAACATCCACGCAGTCAAACAGCCAAAGGAAAAAATTAATGAGGCCCTACAACAGGCTGTAAGCAACAAGCTGCAGCTGTGGTTTGTGAATTACACTAGTTACATTCTCTGTCTGCAAAAGAAAAATGCCTTAAAACTTACCGCTTCAGCTTCCATTGGCATATAGCTGCTACTAGTGATGGAACTACCACTAGCAGGATGAGAAGGTACAGCATGTTGGCTGTGAAAGAGAAATACTTTAAAAATTTGCTTTCAACTTCTCACCTGTTAAAATCAATATAGTCTGAGTTTATGGGACAAAAATAACATCAAGCCCACGTGGGCTACCTGCCAATAATTCAGCAGTAAAACCGTGTGGCCCACGATGGCAAGATAGTTTGGCTGGAAGTTCTGGGATACAGCCGTAAGTCTTTGGACCTTGATTTCCGTTACCAAAATTGAATTACTACTAGATTGCTTCTAATTTGCTTGGTGCTAGCATCTTAAGGGTAAATTTCCAGAAGTTAACACAGTGATAACGTCACTTAACTATTTGTTTTACATTTTCTCTCAGATCCCCTAATAAAACAGATTTTACTGTGAGACGTTGACAGAATGTCTGTACCTCCAGTACGGGTGGACGACATAGCAAGGTGTTCATGCTCTCCTAGACTTTATGCTGACACAAGAATCTCGGTATTTCCTTCTGGTTGGAAGACACAGCCTTGGACCGCACTGTTTTGCAAACAGCTGAGGCTATAATAATCAGGCCAAGGGAGAGCACTAGTTAGTGCTCCCTCTGCCCTGGCCACTGCCACCTTGCCCTGTGCCAGCGAGTTTGTGTGTCTCTACCACACACCACAGCAGGGAACGGCCAGGTCTTACATTCTCCTTTTATCTTTCCTGGGTTAATTAAGGCCCCATTTTGATTCTCCGCAAGGCTGTACAAGTGCCTCTGCCTGCCCAAGAGAAGGCTGGCTAATGGGAGCTGGAACATGGCTGTAAGAGGCAGCACAACATCTGTGAGGGTACCATGAGGGTTTAGACACTGTTCTGCGTATTAGCCTAGAATATGAATTCTCCTTGCATGAACCAATGCTTCACCCTTTCCTACCCCTCCCCTTAACCTCCACCCCCAACAAGTTTTTCAAAATCGGGCTTCTTCATTTTGGATCGTACATTTCACAACCACGACTGCTGAGTGGTATTTTCAAAGGAACAGAACTACAGGCAAGTGATTTTCTGTTCTGCTTTGATGATCAAATCTGCCCAGTTAGCAAACTACACTACTACTGCTCAAGCCAACAACCTCCACCCAAGGAGTTAACTTGGCAATGGATTTAAAGACTCATGAGCATAAGAATCAACGCTAAAAGTTCAAGAGCCCATACAAAACCCACCTGTTTGCACACAGATTTGTAGTCTTCCCTCCTAATTAGAACACTAGTTAAATCCAAATGCAATTCAACACATTATAGCAAAAAGGACTCACTAGTCATGCAGATGTGCATATATGAACAGATCTCCCAGAAAGATATGACTTAAATAAGGACGTAAAATTATTTGCATTCTAAAATTAACATAGCTACCTAAAAGAATCAAAATGCCGCATTGTTATGCATATTTCATTTCTCACTTGGATCCTTTCTTAAGTGCGTGTTACATTTAATTAAATGTTCTCCCTTGAGAAAGGAAGATTATGCTAACTTTTTAAATCATCCCATCCTTCCGCTAGAAGACAAATACTTTGCAGCCAATACTCACAGTTAAACGGTGTGTCTATGTATATAAAGTTAACAATGGGAGTCTCTCCTCCGCTTGTATATGCTTTGACCACTAGTTTGTATTTTGTGTTCGACAACAGGCGTTTCACGGTGTATCTTTTCTCTTCTGGGTTTTCAATTGTGTATTTACATAGCACAGAATCACCTAAAATGAAACAAATAAGATAGAATCACTGATTGATTCATAGAATGCTTTGGGTGTAGAAGGGACTGTCAAAGGTCACCTAGTCCAACCACTCTGCAGTGAGCAGGGACATCTTCAACGAGATCAGGTTGCTCAGAGCTCCATCCAGCTTGATCTTGAATCTTCCAAGGATGGGGCATCCACAACTTCTCCTATCTTCTTCCAGTGTCTCACCACTCCCAAACTACAAATTTCTTCCTTATGTCTACCCTCCTTTTGCTTAAAACTGTTACCCCTTGCCCTGTGTCACTATAGGTCCTGGTAAAAAGTTTCTCTCCATCTTGGTTATAAGCCCCCTTTATGTACCAGAAGGTTGCAATAAGGTCTCCCCAAAATGTTACAATTCAGCTTAATCAAGACCTCCAGACCACTGAAATAAAAGAACGTTTGCAAGCCACCTTCTTTGTAACCTGCACACTTTTTTTCTGAGAAGGATGATGCCTCCTGACTCATGGCCACTGAGCTGAATAAACATCCTTTCTAACCAGACTGCCCACAGCATTGTCCATACTCTGTCAGTCCACCTAATAACTTGCTGTCAAAACCTGCAACAGTTTATTTTAATTGCCTTTTACTAGAACTTTGTAACAGAATTATTTGGGGTTTTGCCATTTCCTTTTTGACTGGAATCCTGTAGTCCTTAAACTCAGTTATTTGAAGATAATCAAAAGCAAGAAACCTCTACCTGAAAAAACCTCCTTTGACTCTCTGTTGTGCAACTCCCAGACCCAAGGGAGAAAGGGGTTACCTTATCCCTCCTGTTTCCAGTCACGCCCCTTGCCTGCTAGCTCAGACAAACTGGGAAGCAGGGAATCTTCAATTTAAACATTTTAAAGTCTGGGATTACTTGCAGAATTATGCTACTTCTATGGCTAGGTTAGTTCTTACAGGAACTCCTACATACGCTACCTTCACTTCAAACTAAGCTTTTCAGCCTGGTACTAGTCTAAGCAGCAGAAGGATCTGATACAGGACATGACTCAAGAACAGGCAAGATTAAAAAAATACATATCCTTGAACATGTTGAAAACATCAGAAAACTATAATGTAATAAAGTCATCTGGAGCTGTTTTGAGTGTGGAGCAGGAAGATGAGATATAAAAGTTCAAACATGGCTTTGTGACGCCCACAGCTCAGTTCTGCTGAAGGAACTCTACTGTAAAGCACAGCCACAAATACTTTCATTACAAAAGAATTTAAATGGGGGATTTACACACTGCTCCAATTCTGAAGGAAATCATTTGTATCCCATGTGTTTCTAAAATACCCCAAATCCTGGTAAAACCAACATGCTTCCTATGACTCTTAACCAAGGAGACCACAAACAGATGTTTTCAAAATTCAGCCAGAATTCAGACCACAACAGGCAGAAACTTGACAACTCCTACAGTAAGTACTCTTTTCTGCATTCACGCTGGAGTTAAAATGAGCTACAGGCAACAGGACAGAGGATATAAATCCATACAAAGCCAGGACCCATTTCTACCCATTAGCACCACAAGCATCAGAGAGAAATCAAAAACAGCAGGTGTTGAAACCCACATATTGCCTCATGAGCCAATTTGCCTGCCTAATGTGAACTTTCTGTGAGGCTGCAATATCAGCAACAGCCATGAATTCTTTCACCTGTATCAACAGCACAACTTCCTAAATTCCACAGCTCGGTCACCTGGAAGAACATGCTTTTTGGATCCTTTCAAACCACAATCCTCCTGTACAGGTGACACGTAAACATGGTAGCCTCTTACAAAACCAGGCTGTGACTCATTTGTGGGATAGGAGTCCCAAGACAGTGTCACTGCATTGGAAGTCAGTTCAACTTTTTTCACAATAGGGTCAAGCAGAGGAGCTGGAAGAAAGGAAAGTCAGGTTAAACTTGAATACATAAATATGTCTATCTATCTTCTCACTTGAAAAATGCCTAAATTCCCATGTGGTGTTTCTTTTTGTGTCTTGTATTTAAAGCTAAACAAAGCCAAAGTGCTCCGCAGAAACTGTCAACTTCACAGAGCCTTCATGTGCTCCACATTATACACAAAGCAGTGATGGCTAATCACAGCTTTGTTTAGCTGTTCTAATTAACATGGACTCTACTTGGTTACTGCATTAGTCAAATATCCTCAATGTAGGGCCACGTATGGTGGTGTTCAACTTTTGCTTCACTGATGGTATAGAATCAACACAGCACATACATTTTTATCTAGTCGCAGGAGGTCGGCTATGGAATACTTCTGTTTGCAACTGATGAATTTAGCAAATACACGAACCCTAAATATGTTGCCAACTTACGTAGCTCCCTGAAATAACCAGTCTTCTTCTCTAGTAAGGAGGCTTTATTAGCAACAGATCCATAGATGCGGAAGTTGTATCTCACCCCCGGAACAAAAGCTGCTAGAAAATAATGGAACTGATTAGAAAAATAGGTTATAGTTTGTTTGTCTTTTAGTTTTGCTTTCTACAAAGGTCTAAAATGCATTAGAAATCTTTGTGTGCTATTCTGCTAATAAAGCAACTGAAGGAGACACGGGGTAAACCAATTCTTAGTGTGCATAACATGAATTGAACGCATTTATTCTGTCTGAAAGAAAGACCTGAGCGGTGGGGGCGTGTTAATGTATTTTTGTTGCCCTAGAGTATTCAAGATGAGTGTACAGTAGACTCCAAATGCATCAAAGAACAAGATAATTTCATTTCCCTTTCTGGCACAGGCAAAGGTCGTGTTTCGGTCTGTTTAATGTAGACACATACCCATGCATCAGGATTGCGTGTTACTCTCACTGACATCCACTCCCATTCATATTAACCAAGTGGAACCCAACTGAAGGACTAGACAACATTTTTTCCATGTATTACCACACTCTCCTCCAGTAAGGGCACAGGCTGCAGTGTGTTTGCATGAACTGAAGCACAGTTCCTTTACTGCATAGTGAAATGCATTCAGTCAAATTTTGTTCAGACGTGTTTTGTTCCAAAGTGAACTCTCTGCTTGAGAGACTTCAGGAAGGCTATATTCCTGCAGCCCAGGAAGTGTATCAGAGCAACTTTCACACAGCCAGAAAGGATTTAGGTCTAACGGCCTCCACTGAGATACATGACACACAGCTGGTCCTAAGCAAAGACTGGGCAGAGACACATCTGTTGTGGCACACAGACAGCACTTCACTCCTCACTGCACAGTGGGTGTTAGAAGCGACCAAGTCTAAATTTCTGACCCGTATTACAGATAAGGTAGAGCTCCATTTTGCATCTCTCTGCTAAAATATCTTTAACTTCTTCATGAACCTTACCATCCTCTTTCAAGCTGTTACCACACACTACCCAGAAGAGTTTTTTCCTAAAATACTATGCTGATTCCAAGGCTTGATGGTGCTGGCATGTTCATGGTGCTTAATTCATTTGCTAGGCAAAACACGATGCCACATACCTTTGAAGAATCACACCTGCATTGCCCGAACTCAAATACTCCACGACTTGTTTCCTAAATTCGATTAATGCCCACAGCGTGAAAAATTGCTACATAGACATCAGAAAGAAAAATTGTTTGACTTTCACCTGAGTTGATCAGAGCACTGGAAGTGTTGGGCCCAAATCTCTTCCACTGCAAATCACAAGGCTGCCACATCGGAAAGTTACACCAATCAATAATGTAACTGTCGTATATATGCCTGGGCTTCCAGGAAATAAAAATGCCATCATCTGTACCATTAACTTGCTCTTCTTCAGGCTCTTCAGTGCCTAGGAATGAACAAAGCAGAGTCTCTACTACATGCATGAGACCTCGGATTCATAAATAAAGATCAATATAATTTCTATGCTAAGCTGCTAAAACAATAATAATATAGTTGCGTTCCTTCACTATCAGACATACGGGATCTTTCACATGCTAAAAACTGATCTCTTCATATGCTGAAAGATGAGAGCTCTAAAATCATCCAGTAAATATTACTATATATTCATAAAAAGATCTCAACTGCAGAAACCTGGAGCTATAAACAGAAAGTCACAAGAGGCTAATCACATACAAAAGTTGTGTCACACGCTGCCTGCAAGGCAGTGGCTGCACATTCATGGCACTGCTGCAGGTCTGAGGGTGTGGTTTGAGGTTAAATGTATTTTGCTCTGCGTGGAGACTCTGTGCGCAAAATAGACTTTCTGTAGTAAGAGATGGATCAAGTCTGTTAAGCTTCATATACATACGGTTACCACCCTGGATGAAAAAAATCTCTGAACAGAAATCTAACTGAAAATCCTCCCAGTGTTACCTGTAGCTGTAGGGATGATCAATACTGAAGGAAGTGAGTAATTAACATTGTTCTTTGCCTTGATACTGATTCTGTAGGCATGGTTATCAATGGAAATTCTTGTGCTATTGTAGACTGATGGAAAGGAGATGCTTTGGAGCTGAGAGCCATCTTCTACTTTTTCCCAGGTTACTTCATATGAAATATTTATCCCATTTGCTCGAAAATTTGGTGCTTGCTGGGAAAGAAGTTATGGGGGGTAGACACAAAATTAGTAAATTTTGCCAAAAATATACAAGGAGATCATGTAGAAATTTAAATAACTAATTGGATGTATTATTTCTGTCAGAATATAAACACTTGTTTCCAAAAAAGCATACATATACTGCTTGAAATGGAAGCACAGAAATCTCAGTAATGGGATTTACTTGCTACAATACTTAGAAAAACAGAACCATGTCTGAAATGCCAGGGCAGCATGCCATCATACAGATCCTTATGTTCTAAAATGGGTTAAATAGAATATTTGCCTTAGATTCTTAGAAGACAATTTAATAATGAATTGCTATTCAGTGGACACAAACTTGTTAAAGTTCATGGGAGCAGTTTCTGATCCCTTTATGAAGGAGTTTGGTTCCCTCTCCATACCAGCGTCTCACCTTCCAGAACAAGGTCACATTCCGCCCCCCTGCAACTGGTGTAATTTCTCTCCAGATGTCCAGCTTCCCTGATGGAGCTGCAATAAATACAGCAAAATAAAGATGCTAGGTGCAGAAATTTTTTCCTCTTATTTGAAGAAAATCCACTCCCAAAACATCTTTTTCCCCCATCACTCCCAAGTTTTGCCAAAACATTATCTTTTATTTTCTTCCTCCCTTCATTTTTTTTTTTCTGAATCCCTATATGGTTCATCTCCCTAGAAAATGTTTCTTTGTTTGCAGTTCCCAGGTGCTTGCTCTGCACTATGCCTCCAGCCCTCACAGAACATTGTAACTCAGTCTGTCCATCCTCCCCATCATCTGGATTTCCCACTGCCTGCACTGGATGAAATAGCAGAGACTGGTAGGAGGGATGAGAGTTGTCTAAAAGGCCACCTTCTCAGAGTTCACTTAATGTGCTTCTACTTCTACGCATGCAACAGGCCTCTCCTTTAGCTACACAGCAGAGCAGCAGCAACAAATAGCAAACAGAGGTGGCAAGCGAAGAACATCCTTCAAGCTACCCTTCTCATTAGGCTGGACATACTTGCTTCCTTTGTTATGATGGTTTGGGCTTCGCTCCATTCACTCCACCTCCAGAAATGCTTCGCTGACCCACAGCGTACTCTAGCTGTGTATTCAGTGAATGGCTGCAGTCCACCCAGGGTGATGCTGGCATAACGGAGATGCGCATCTGAACTATTATGCTTCAATACAGAATAACAGAACAGTTGGAGCTCAGTTTGGCTTCGTCAGTAGCAGGTTTTTGTCTGAAAAAAAATATTTCTTCCTCTGGATCCTACAATAGCCAGTTAAGCTTGACTTGGAAATGATAGTCATGGAACAATAGTCAAAAAAAAAAGGCACAAGATCAAAAGACTGGGAGAGCCAAAAAGAGGTTCACAAGGCATCTCTGTGTAACTGAGCAGAAGTCACTCACAACCTGTCAGATGACTACTCTATATATCAAGGAGGGAATTTACTAAGATCTTATTCTCAGAGTCGGGGTCTCTAACTCAATTCATCCAAGTATGATGCTGTTCCAGATCTATGCACAGCATCTACAGATCTACAGCTATCTTTTCTTTCCTTTATTTCCTCAACCTTTTGCCCCACTCCCTCCTATGAGACAGGGTGAGTTTTTTAAGAGTCAAAAAGTGAACATGCTTTTAAGTCTCTCCTCTAAGCTGTCTCCTGCAATGGATAACCGCCATTTGATCTAACTGCTCTTGAGCAATACTTAAGACAAAACATAGCTTGATCCTTCTCTTCATAATGCCTTTTTAATATGGTTGAGGCAAGCTGCCTTTGTAAAAAAAAAAAAAGGGGGGGGGCTACAGAAAAAACACAGTACACATGCAAAGAGTCAGCCTCACCGTTTGTTAAAGGGGTGGAACAAGACAAGGAGTCTACTCAAATAATCTTCAATGAGATGGAAGAGGATGGGAATTAAAACTGTAAACTGTAAAAATTAAAACTGGAGTTCCCTCACTAGAATCCAGACACACTACCATTACGTACAGTCAATACTACACAGAAACTCCTGGACTAATATAAAAAAGCCTTCAACACACCTCTCCACCATTTGTGTGCAAGAGGTAAGGATACAAATAATAAAAGCATGACAAATCAAGTTAGCGATAGCTAACAGCAATTAACAGGCCACAGTATTTTCATTTACTTCAGCAAATCCATCCAGCAGAGGACAGAGCCACATATACAGACCAGTCACACTTTGGCCAGCAGCAGAGGAAGTGTTGAGAGTATGAATTAGTACCAGCAATGGCTGCCCACATGGACCACAGCATCAGTGCGGAGCTTGGCAACAAACAAATCCAGAAAACAGACAAAGCAATACATTATTCAAGATTTAAAGTGTATTCATGTTGCTGGGGTAGTATTTTTTAATCTCACATCAGAAAGGTACTCGCTATATTTATGTGTATGAAATTCAGGTTTCGTACCAGTTCTACTTTCCCATCAGGCTGGAGCACTTCGGTCTGACAAAACAGTTCAATTTCTTTGTTTCGATGCTTCCAATATAATGTGATTTCTGTATCTGTGCATTCTCCCCACAGCTGAAAAGGTGCAGCAGGATAAACTGCCAGTGGAAAATCTGAGTTAGCTCTTGTAAAATATAAAATATATGCAGAAGTATTTTAGCTAAGTAGTGGAAGCAAATAAATACAGATTTTTCTGCCAGTCTAGGAGAAGTAGAATTTCAGAACGTAGAAGTAAGTAACTGTTATACAGGATTAAAAAACTGCCTCATACTGACTTAAGTATTTTAGAACATCATGAATAAAACAAAGAGTCAGAGACTTTTATTGGTAATCCATTAAAATTTTCTAATCCAGGGCCTGGCGGAGGCTCCTGATGTAGCATGATGAGCAATGTTTGCCACAGTTCTACTCCCCAAAATCCAGCCTCTTCACCAGAAATTTTATTCACAGCTCTTAACATTGACATATGCCAGTAACCCTCTGGTAAACAGTGCCAATGCTACTTCTTAAAAAAGATCTCTGAGATCTTTTACTGCTATGTAAGCAGTATTCGGCAAGAGCAGCAGGATCTCAAACTCTCCCATATTATTAGCCTAATTGCAAGGAATAAGACATGGCAATGCAAGTGAGTGGCCATTATGCTAGAACTATGGGCCGTGAATTACAATTTGAGGACTTCCACACTCAAAGGAACTTGTGTTTGGTAAGTATCTCAGCTACCACATGCAGAATTAGAAATGACAGACTTAGGTTTCCTTTACTTTCTGAAATCCTTGAAGTAAGAAAAATTCTACAGTAAGTATGTACAGGATCAGAGAAAACATAAAGGACTTTAGAGAAATCACTTTTTAAAAGGTTAACTCATAGCATCATAAATATTATATATAATTTCTTTACCTTGTAACAATCACTAGAACTGGAAAAAGAAAATTGTAGTAAAACTTTAGGGTATTTAGCACATTGAATGTAACCTATTTTAGCCTGATTTCCAATGAAAACTTAGTTTATAACGGTGTTGTCTCACTCCAACCTGTCTGTTTACTCCTCCACTTTTTTCCTGCTCTATTTCTTCCACCCCCTAATAATCAACTTTCAGAACTCCCATGCTTCTCTGAGATGAATTTAACAGAGATAGGCATTCAACATATGCTTCAGCATCCCATATGAAAAAACACGTCTAGCAAAACTGTCAGCCCTGCCTCTGAGGGAGGAAGCGCTGCCAGAACTAGGCAGTTACACCAACAGCCTCCCTATCCATCAGCTTGTCAGCTTCAGAATTAAGCAAAGCATATGTTGACTCCTGCTTCTTCTAATAGGAAGTCTGCCACAGGACCTTGGGAACACTGAGGTGGATGTGATAGGGACACGAACAGAACTGGAAATACTACTGGAGACACACATTTTAAGGCAGAAGCGGGAAGGAACTTACTGGACACAACTAATAGCGAAGAAGGAACCACAGCTATCAGTTACTGCTCACAGAATAACTTTTTAATTTCACTGATGATGAGTTACTCTTCCTCCCTTACAGTAGCACAGCAGTTACTGTTCCATATTAGCATCAAGACAGGTTAGCCCTATCACCTCTTTCGTGACAATAGCTGGGTACACCTGTATCATGTCTCATTCAGAGAAGTGTTAGCAATTTTATTTACCCACTTTTCAAAATGTGCACCTCCCATTTTGTTCCGGAAAGACAGCAACATCAGCAACAGCATTTTGGAGAAAGGACTGAATTTCCAAGTAATGTACACAGATGTTTTTCTTGAACTCCCCATTTTATATCCTTGTGAAATGTTGCTTCCTATAAAGCAGCTTCAGCAAAGTAGCAGATTTTGAAGCATTAAGAGAGCATTTCAGTAACCAAATCCAACCTTCGGAGTGAAGCTGTTTTCTACCATCAACACAACCTCACAAAGCTGAAACCGAAGAGTGAGCAGATAACTATAGCAAGGGACAGATAACTAAAAAAAACATGAGAAGATAACATCAAGGATTTCCATACTTTAAACTGGGGCGTTCAAGTATTAAGATCAGGAAAAGGGCAAGGTCTGCAACAAAAAGACCTTCAGCAAAGACGTAGAAAAGACCTTACTTCTGTGAGTTACATCAAAAACATCCGTGGCAGTTTTCCTTCCCAGTGGGTTTTCCACAGTCACTGTGATATTACAGATCCTCTGCTGGCCTACATCCCAAGAACAGGAGCACTGCTCAGAACAACTGACTGTGCATGGAACCATTTTTTGGGAAAACCTATCAAAGAACAGGGGGGAAAGGGGGAAGAGAGAGAAAGACATTTTTCCATAACATACAATTGACGTAGAGGTTGAAATTTTTGATGCCCAACTAAAATACTGCATCATAAAAAATAAAGCTGAGGGGGACTGTAAGAAGACACCTAGTTCTTTCCCCTAGCCTTAAGTAGGATGAATCTAGGTATTCGTACAATTGGAATAAAGTTTTTTTCAAAGTTTAAGTTTACTTTATCCTTTTAAGGTAGAGCTAAATTGCTTTTAGTCATTTCCGCACGGAAATTCCAAACTAGGGACTTACTTGCCAAGAATTAAATCATTCATATGTCCAACATTATGCTTTTAAATGAAGCAATAATTTCAAGTGCATCCTCTAACCTTCCATTTTTAAATCATCATCATAATATCTTAATAGAAGTTAATGATGCAGAGAACCATGAAGGTATACACAATGATAACCTGCCTTCTGCTAAGATCTTTTGATGAAAATTTGTCTCGATGACGAGGCATCTGTCCTGTTCTAAGAGTTCCCCTTTCTCTGCAGGCCCTGCAGCTGAAATTATAGGCAGAAGTAGGATTTTTGAGATAGAATTGTCAGTAACTCAAGAAGGAAAACACAAATAAGGTTGTAAAATCCTAGAGAAAAAGAACTAGAGAGCTAATCAGGCTAACCAAGGGTTAGTGTCCATGGGTTGTGACCACGATAATACTCAGCCTATCAGCTGATTAAATCCTAGTTATCTGTTGTGTACATTACCCAATCATTACATTACACTTCTGTTATCTACATGCTGATAATATGGTGTCTTCCTACCTACTGAAGGATATCCAAACGAATTAATCCAAAAGAATGGCTAGAACAAGCTTTATTAAGCAGAACCTGGTCTGATGGACCTGCAACTTTGTTATAGGTACTGTAATTAAAAGCAGTTCTGCACTGCTAAAACTTTGTTAAATAAGCTGATCAGCAAGATAGAAAGAGGCAGGCAGCTTATTGCAACAAGGATAAAAGACATTTCCACAGATTTTAAAGGCAAGAATATGACTCTTCTGTACAGCATAGGCCGGAGTTAATACAACAACAAGGAGACTTACTCTTCAGACAAGGTGTATTTTGGTGCATGAGGTCCATGAAGATAGGTGTCTCCTCCCTGGCTCCAAGTACATGTTACCACTCTCATGTCTTGAGTTTGGCAAGAAAAATCATTAGGTGTATCAGGTGGTTCTTGTCAGAGGGAATAAACAAAAAAAAAAAAACCACAGTGTCAAGAACATGCATGGCAGTCAAGACAAAAGTCATCAATCTTCTTACTACACTAACAAACTAGAAATAATGGATAAGTACAAAGTGTTATTTACTACAGATGTTATTATTTCAATTATACTTATTCAATCAGGATAACACCATAAATTAACATCAATCCAAACACTTCTCTATGTTATTTTTTTGTTACATTCATAAATTCATTAATTTAATCTGTATTGTTTTCTATCTGTAAAAATTGCTACCAGCCTTTGAAAGGGGAACTGTGCTGAGTTTTTACCACATGCACCTAGATGCTGAAGCTGAACTCCTAAATGGGTGGGAATATTTAAAAATCAGTCAGCTATCCTCAGATCAGTTAATGAGATTAATCTGAACACATTTAATGCTATTCTTTAATGCTTTCTATATGCAACTGTGCAGATCTGAAGTCAAATATTAAAGAATTCAATTGGACACGACAGGACAACGACAACTTAGAGCAAGCTTTTGGTTTTCT